>NC_089315.1:21477509-21507509 GCF_036669915.1 Pocillopora verrucosa | reverse complement strand
ATTACATTTACAGTATTTACCTATTCGTAAAAATGTCTTTGACACTGTAGAAGTTGGAGTCAGTGAAACTGATGGTACACCGACAAAATGGAGGACAGACGATCTTAACTGTCAATTTTAGAAGACAGAGCAACCAATCAGCATTGACAGCATAATTGTACTTAAGCAGGTGTATCCATGATACTTTATTCAGAAGAAAATTGTATTAATCATGGCACTAAGTAATGAATGTAACTGGATGAGTTATATATGTCCTCATCATGTTTATAATTTTACTAATATTACTGAAAAATCCAAAGTCGAAGGAAGGCAATCGCGTTTCTTAGAATTGATTCTAGGAATGGATCCTATTTTCGATGCTGAGAGCTTCAGGACAGATAGCCAAACCATTCGACAATGGACCTCATTACGATCACATTCAATACTGGGATGGAACAAGAGAAGTGAACAGGTACCGCGCTGTAGTGAACAACATGGCAGGAAAATGAAAAACACGAGGTCCACAGTGGGAATGGTTATGGTAAAAGAAGAGACCGATGATAATATCGCAGGATTGAGTGAAAACCAACCCACTTCTCCAGCCAGTGTTGCCTACTTAAAGAGGTACCTAATGAAAAATTGGTACAAATTCTGAAAAATTGGACGAGAAATCATGAAAAATGGATGGTACTTTCCCAAAACGTGGAAATCTTACCAGGAATTCAAAAAGGAAATTGCATTTTACAACAGAATTTTATCAATGGCAAAATTAACACAACTAAAGCACAGTAGGTATTGTACCAGACGTCGTCCATAAAACAATCGTCATGTGACAGTTTGTTTTTTTTCAATAAAAAATAGAGAGCGTGTAATGTTATTATAAATATGAGTTGTGATTTATTTTTATTTCATCATTCTCAATAGAGAAAGCAAACATGAGAGGTGGAATGCTACAGTATTTTAGACCGGAAGGTCAATTTGGACGGGGAATAGGTGGAATACTACGTAACCTTTTAAAACCTGCGGAACCAGAACTCAGATCCATCAGTTCAAAAGCTTTAGGCAACTTGGGAAGTGCCGCTGTTAATTACGGAAAGAGAAAAGCTGTACATGATGCCTTTGGAAAAATGTTTGGTGTGGATTTGGATACACTAGGAAGAAAGAGGAGGAGAGTCCAAAAAGGAAGTGGTATGAAAGGTAGAAAAAAGAGAAAAACAGCAAGACGTAGAGCTGATATTTTTTCATATTAGGAAAAAAGATATAAAAACAGCTCCACATGTTTTTTTCCAAAAAAATATGGCATGCAGACGTGGACATCGTTGTCAACGAAGGTGACAAAGAGGAGGAGGAATGTTTTCGGCCACCAAGGTGCCAATATTTGGTACACTTGGTACAGGATATAAAATAGGAAAATTCCTAGGCAAGAATCTCTTTAAACTCATGAGTATGAAAATGGAGAAAAAGTATAAGTATGGGTAGAAAAAAGATTTTCTTGTTTTTTACATCATGGTAAGAAGACAAACTGGGATGAAAGGACATCGCCGTCACGCAAGACGAATAATAAAGGAAAAGAGACAGAAAGGAGGTGGAAGAGATAAAAGAATTATGGATAAAATAGATTTTATAGGACCGATTCTTAGAACTATTGCAAAAGTGGTGATACCTAAAAAAAGATATAAAAGAGTTTGACCTATTCTATTTCATTTCAAATGAAGTATGAATGAGCTTCCTATAAATAGAGCTAGGAACCCACTTAGAAATCAAGGTTATATGATGAGATTAACCGGTGAAAGCGGAGGTGCATTCATGGGATCTTTGGCTAGAGAAATTAGTATTGGAGCAAAGCATGGAAAACGACGACGCGCAAGAAGACGCAGTCGAAGACAGAAAGGAGGAGTGTTACCTGCAATAGGACCAATTCTTGGAGCTATCGGACCAGCGCATAAAATAGGTAAATTCCTATGGAAGAAACTCAGAAATTGAAGAAGGAAATAAAAAAGATATCGGATAAGTATAAAAAGCTTTTTCATTGACGTTTTTACATCATTTCACCATGAGAGTCATTTTCGGAGGCAATGAGGCCTCCTCGGCCCATTCTGAATTGAGCAAGGTCCATGATAGTGCTTCAGTCCTTTTTACAGTACCACCTACCAACATCACTTACAATGGATACCGTATTGTGGAAGTCAACCCCACCAGAGAAAGTATTACCCCTATAGAATTTGTGATACCTGGCAGTCATGAATACCTGGATTTTAGTAGAAGTTATTTTTGTATGGAATTGGTTCTGAAAACAACCGGTGGAGTAAATCTGGCTGATGTGTCGCAATGTTGGTTGGCTCCGAATGCATTTCACACTATCATCAAACAACCTTCCATGTACGTCAATGGAACCCTGACCACCAAACAAACAGACACGTATGCATACAAATTGTATATCGAAACGATACTCAATTATGGTACAGAAGATGAAGACACCATTCTAAGACCTCAGGGGTATTACTCTGGTCTAGATTATCCCACTCACGTTCAACTTGTAGCCAATAACATCGACCAGACACATGCCGACTACAAAGCTTTACAGGCTGAAAAAAGAAAAGCCATCGATGGACTCCTAAAAATGAGAGGAAGAACCACGGGAGGTAAAACCATCATCTTGTATGGCATGCCGCATGTGGATTTGTTCAATACAGGAAGAATGCTTATACCAGGGGTAGATTTGAAAATCAGGTTCACGCTCAATGACCCTAAATTCTTCATGAATGGAATTACTGCAGTAAACACTGATGTCAGGTTACAAGCAGGCGATTTGAAGATGAAATTCTATGCATGCATGGTCAAAGTGAGGTCAGACGTGTACAATCACATTGCTTCAGCTTGACTGCAGAGGAATCTGGATGTCTATTATCCCACAGTGAGATCAGAAATCAGGACCTATACATTGCAAAACCTTCACAGTACATTTGAAGCTACAGACGTGTTCAATGGGAGAGTCCCAGACCGTGTGGTTGTAGGCATTGTATACCAAGATGCTTTCTCAGGGAAATACGGCTACAACCCTTTCATTTTCAAAAAATTTAAAATAACAAGCATCAAACAGGTGGTGGAGGCAGACTTCTTGAGGCGTGAGTGGCCCAGTGGTCAGAGCACTGGACTCTGGGTTGGACGGCCCGGGTTCAAGTCCTGGATAGGGGCACTACGTTGTGGCCTTAAGCAAGTCGCTTCACTCACCTTGCTTCGTCTTCTCGGATAAGACGTGAAGCCGGAGGTCCCGTCTCCTGCAGGGTTTGGGGTAGGAGACGTTAATTTCCCACGCACGAGATTACTGTGTGATGGATGTCCTCCCCTGGGTTGGGTTGGGTGGATCTCTAATACACGTACACGTTTAAACGAGAACTTCGGTACTCCTAGGTGTCACGTGTTTAAATATATATGTGATATGATGATATGATTGAAGCCAATTGCACTAAATAAAGAGGAAAATGTATGATCAAACCAGAACATTGGGGAAAAGATAAGGGGACAACTTTATTCATGTAGACAATGTAGCCTCGGGATGTGCAGACAGTGTACGATTGAACCCTAAACAGGAAGGACGTGTCAAAATCTCACTCAGAAAGACAGCTGTAGATCATTTACTGGTACTCATCATCTATGGTGAATTCGAAAAAACATTTTGCAGATAAAACCTACAGGTAGTACTCAATACGACATTTACAGTCAATCTCTAGCAGTAAGAATTCAGTAAGGAAAAAAATAGAATTCGTTCCATTTACTATAGAGCAATTATCTTATCTCGCTAAACAAGATGCATGCCTCGCACCTATCTTCGAAGGAGTGTTTGCAGCAGACCAATTACTGGGATCACCAGAAAAAATTCCAGACAGAGCTTACATCGTCAACACCAATGAAATCGATAAACCTGGAACTCATCGCTTGGCTATCTTTACTAAAAACTACAAATGTGAAGTCTTTGATAGTTACGGACTACCATTAAATTGATACAAAGCATCCGATGTTGTCGAATGGGTTTTCGAAAATTTTGAAACCATCAACAGTAACACAGTGACATTGCAAGAAATGGAATCACAATCATGTGGACAATATGCATTGATGTATTTAAAAATGAAAGCCAGGGGTAAAAGCATGCACAATTTCATAAGTTTGTTTAAAAAAGGCAATTATGTATACAATGATCATTTAGTGGGGGAAATGGTCAAACCATTGTTGGGATGGAGAGTTAGGAATCTTAAATGTTGTAAACAAGACAATAGCGGATGTTGTCATTTGGATATATAAATAAAAAACACAAAGCAGGAAGACGAGGTGGAGTAGGACCGATTGTTGTTCCACCTTACACACCCCCAAGTCCGATACCTAGTTCCTTAGAGTTTTCATCTCCTCGTATCGTAGGGGGTACCCCCTCCTACGATACCACATGTCAACGGTGACAGATGTGCTATATAAAGAAACACCTTCATCGCACGAAGTCGCATTCCTCACAAAGCGTGAGTGAACAAGGTCAAACAACAACAACCACAAGACGGCAAGAAGACGAAGAAAACGAAAGAGGTATCATACATCTAATAAAAAAACAATAGTAAACATATGTCTTTCGTCACCATCCTGATTGTATATTTTATATTTATGTAAAAAAAAAAAAGGATGGATGAAAGACACAGCAAAAGACTAAAACATGAAGAGCCTGATGTTGTCACGAGCGAGTACCAGTGTTTTGTATGCCATCTAAAATCTGAGACCTGCGAACGAAGCGTCCAACTCCCTTGTTGCAGACAATATGTACACCGTTGCTGTCAGATGAGATGGGAAAGGCATCACAATACTTGCGGGCTTTGTCGTGAACCTTAAGTGGGTGTAACGACACGTCGCCAGCACCCAGTCAGACCAATTGGTCCTTTCACGACGACGATGCTGCCGCTGCTGCTGAGGCTGCTAGAACAGAAATCATTAACCATCGATCCAACGTTGATACGGAGCGCATTGCAAACGATGTCCTCAACATGACGAGGAAAGAGGTCATTCAACGTCTTCGTGAACTCATTGATTCACCCACATTGGAAAACCAATTAGAATGGGTAAGAGAAGATGAATTCATAATTCGATATTATTTTATCTACTCTGATACAGATCACCTTACCAATTGAGAAAAAAATTTCTTCTCGTAGATGCCTAATTTGGTAATAAAAATGATGATGTGTTATTTGATGACAGCTGAACAAACAACACTAAGCGTGCGAGAAAGAATCGGAAACTACGCACCATTGTACGTTTCATATGACGCTGAACGTTATGAACCTACATGGATGCAACAGCAATTAGAAAGAGCCAATAGAATATTTCATTTACACATTGATAGTCAAGCTTTATCGGTACGATTTCACAAAAGATTATTAGAACAATTAAATACTTTTTAATTTTTTCATTTCTCTTTCTTTTTTTAGACTCACGACCTGATCTTGAAAGAAATGCTCAATTAATACTCAAAATTACGTTGCGAATTACATTCAAATCGTCATTTTTCATTGGGACAACAAATCATCTTTATATTCATGAGAACCATAAATATACAATATCGCGATATGACAGTTGAAATTGATTTCGAAGAAGACGATTTCCAATTGAGCAGCATCTTTGAATATTTATATTCCATGTACAGATTATTATACCGTCATCAGTAAAAAATATATTATTTTTTCCAAGGCACGACAACAAGCTGAATTGTTGGTTTACATGTATTATTTTCACGTTAATATCCATAATAATTCTTCGTTTTAGGTTACTACTCCCATCTTAAAAGGATATGTATGTTTTGCACATCATTTACACGAAACAATTCATCGCTATTCTGAAGCAACTCAAACACAACTTTGAAATGAAATGAATGCTTTTACATTAAATCATTCAGATTTTGAATTAGTACTTTTGGATAGAATCATACGAAGTACATTATCGTTATATAATTATTTTTTCAGATCGGTATATATCCTGAAACAAATCCTTGGTTTTATCTTTATCTTTATCAAATGAGAGGATTGATTCCATAGGATAATTTTCTACCTTTTGTATTTTTTCCAGATGCAAACTAGAACGTTGTATTCGATTGTCTTCTTTAAAGAAATAATTTGCAAATTGACAGATTTTTGTATATATTGGTTTCCATTAGTCAATTTATGTTCGTGCGAAGTGACGGGAAATCTTCAATATAGGCACATTATGTTATACATTTACGCCACTGAATCGGATTACATCAATTACAATCTTCGAGTATTAATGTAAACACATTTAAAATACGATGGGTAAAACCCGATGATGAAGAAGTGCGTGTTATTATCGATACTATTTTAAACTAAGATTTTTTTTTATTTTTCCAGATGCAAACTAGGACGTTGTATTCGATTATGTTTTTTAAAGACGTCATTAGTGATTCAACAAGATATTGTCGAACTTGGTTTTCCATTAGTCGATTTACAGTCGTGTGAGGTCATGGGTGATTTTCGTTACAGACATACCATGTTATACATATATGCTACGAAATCAGATTATCGTGAATACAATCTTCGATATAAAGAAACAGACTCGTCCATGATCAATAGTTTTTCGATAAAATATTTTGCAGAAAATGATGAAGAACGTGTTATTACCGGTAATATTTTTCTTCAGAGAATAATGAGATATTCGTAATTTTTTTGTTTTTTCAGTGTAATGAAAGAGATCACAGATGTTTGTTATCGTTCTATAACCTCTTGGTTTCACTTAGAAATATGAGTCGTTTTTTTATTATGATGATCGGTAATAAAAACTTTTTAGATATTTCTGAACATTTTATCTCTGATTTTGATCAAGATTTATGGTTTTCGTTGTACGAATCTGATACACCTAGTTACTTTATTTGTTATAATATAGTCAATCCTATTTCTCTAGGTAGAGTCTTAGAAATCAACTTTGAACAACTTTCTGTTTTTCTTTGATTTTTTTCAGTTCGATTTCGTGTTTCAAAGAAGTTTTCTACTTGTTTTTCAACAAATTATCGATCATCTCGATAACGACTTATTCGAAAACCAAGACACGTGAACTTCACTCACGATTCATATCTATTTAAATAGACCTCCATATGATTCCATTCTAGATTTAGGTATCATAGAAAGAAACATTAGAAGACTTTTATATCGTTTTCTTCCTCTTCCTATCTATGATTTGTTTGAATTTTTTACTATTCAAGTTCATTTTGAAGCGTGTCAACCATATCATGTTGAAAGAGTTGAAATCATAGTTATTAAGCTCCTCTTTTTTTGTTTTTTCAGTTTGATTTCAAGATTAATTTGAAAGAATTAAAAGACTTTTTATACACAATTCAACTCTATGTAGAAATACCTGATTATGATGCTGGTACTCGAATGTGTAACTCTGTCAGGTTAATCATTCCTAAGGTAGATTGGTAAGTTGTAAATGAAACAAGTCGAAATTACCCTTCCGTTTTAGAATTTCTCTTATTACCTACGAGGTTTTTTCAATCATTTAAAAAAATTCACGTTAAATTGCTTTATAACGACCCCTATTTCAATCCATTTTTTACACCTATTTTTCATGTAATAAAAACTGAAACGGAAAGTTACATGTTTTTCGATTTGGTAGATGATTATTATAGATATTTAGATCTATTGTAACTTGTAAAAAAAACAAATTTTTTCAAATAATAAACAATTTTTTATTTTGACAACAACTGTGTTAGTGGTACTTTAGCAAAATTCAATTTAGAAATCAAACTGTTCAAAGTTGTCTTTTTACTCAGAAACAATCCTTGCTGAGTCTTTTCCTTGCGTTTGGGTTCCTTTTTCACTTTGATGAACTTTTCAATTTGAAACTTGTTCTTCTTCAACTTGTTCTTGTACCATTTCCTCTTGGGATTTTTACCTTTAGTTTTTCTTGCGCTTTTCTTCCCTATCTTTTTTCGAGGTTTTGAAGCTTTTTTTTTTAAATCGGTCCTCCAATTCTGCCACTTTTTCAATTATGTTTTAGTACCTTCCGTAACATCTCCTCCAAATGGAATAATATCAGGGGTACCTGTTGGCATGTTGGTTGACAAACTAGTCAATACTGCACGTTTCTTGTTATTTCCCAACTTAGCCACACTATCCATGGGTGAATATCTCAAGACTTTCTTGACCGGAGAAAATGACACGCGATTTGACATCATTATACTAATAAATAAATGAGACGATGACAACATCTTTTTATACGATTTTTCCTATAAATTGAACCACTCATCACACACTTTTTTCATTAGTAAACATGGATCAAGAAAAACAAAAACTCCTTCATCTCATTCAAGAAACAAACCAAATCATCGAAGATCTCATGCAACTCTTTGAAAGGACAGAAGAAAGCTTGCATCTTATCAAAGAAATGAAAGAAAACATTGCCAAATGGACAACACAATTCAACCAAATCAACAAGATGATGTACAACTACACCACCACACTCAGGATTCGAGGGAACTATCTCCAAAAACAACTGAACAAACAGCAAAACAATCTGCTAAAAGACTGAAAAAACTGTAAAAAAAATCCACACCCCAAAAAATGTTGTAAATAAAACCTTTTTTATTGTATTTTTTTATCTTAGTACATTGTCTTTAATCCCCTTTAATGCTTGTTTTCCCAATAAAAATCCCAATTTCCCAAAAGAAGGTGATGGTCCCAATAAAAACATACTCACACCTGCTGCTATCTTGTCCTGTAAAGACGGTCCTCCACGTTATATCCTATGAACCGTACTCGCTGAAGCGCCACCCGCTTGACCTTGCTTTCATCGTCTTCGTCTTCGTGTTCCACGCATTTTTACTAATTAAAAATCATACCACAGGTGTCTTTTATGTAATTTTTTTCTACTGCAACCTGATTGGTCCATTTTTCAAATACTCGATTCTGATTGGCTCTCCGCTATACTGGCAACCTTTACTACTAACCATAACTTGCCCAAACTGTAACATAACAACCTTGGCAAGTTTATGCCAAACGAAACTGGTCTGTCAAATACTTCTTCAAACTGCAGACAACATTTCAAGCTTTACATGCTTCAATGATGCACTTCAGAGTTTCCTGAAGTCCATAAACTGCCAAACAGCTCTATCAGACATTGAAATTAATGAGCTCAAGAAATTATTGTTGACTGCAGGCCCACAGCAAATGATAGTAAGCAAGTCACAACGACTAATATCACAGTTTCTGAAACCAAAATGAACGCGTACAAGACATTGTAAACTAGTTGACAATGGTTGACATTTAATTCGGTGACATTCAACATGTTACATGTGCATCAACTGGTGAACACCTCTATTACAAAGAGACATTGGTCCACTCAAGAAATTATTACTTTGGTTGTTGAGTTTGTTACTAGCGATCCTATATTAAATACTGTTATTCAGTTTACATTTAATTCAATGACAATCAATGTTACTGTTCTCATGCAAGTGCGTCAACTGACAGAGTTGAAACTGTTGCATTGGTTGTTCAGTTTCTGTAAATATTGATAGTGCGCTAGATATTGTTAATATCAGTTTATATTTAATTCAGTGACATTCAACATATTAAATGTTACCGTCCTAACACGCCTTAACTGGTTAACACCTTAAATTATATATCTATATAATATATAAATTATAAATTAGATATCCAAATTATTGCTTTGGTGGTTCAAATTAATTCTACCAAAATGAATCATATTGAGTTAACATTTAATTCAATTACAAGAACATCAACTGGCAAACATCTCTATTACACAGAAAACTTTGTATGCTCAAGAAATAATTGCTTTGCTTGCCAATATTGATTATATAGTACACAATGTTATTCAGTTGACATTTCAGGGTTGTTAAACATTGTTGCATTTGAGGTTAATAAAAAATTGCCAAGTGTCAGATGTACAAAACTATTTTCAACTTTGTCCATTTTGTCCCACTAAAATTACTTACTCAATTTTCAATTATCCCTCCTATGTTTCTGTTGGAGGCACAGCAGCCTCATGGTTAGTGCCCTTGACTCCAGATCGAACAGTATGGGTTTGAGCCCTGGCTGGTAACACTATTCTCTCAGTGTCTCTCTCCCCCTAGGGTAATAAATGCATACCAGCATATTTAATACTGGAGAATAACCCTACAGTAAACTTGCATCTCATCCACAGGGAGTGGAAATGAGTTGCCACAAAGCTCTACGCAACATCTCACAGGATTGACTGAGAAAATGATCTAAAAACGATAGTAACAATGGACCCTAGCCCTGAAACGATAGAACTTCGTGTTAACAAGATCCAATAAAATTAGAGGTTCTAGGGAGCTTTATGACAATGGGTAGAAGTACTCCTAGTCGCTTCATGCTAAAGAAACTCAACCCTCGCCTGATGGGCAACTTGGCTCCTATGCAAACTTTACCTTTTGCCTTACATTTCTAAACATTTTCTTTTTTCAAGTAAAACAACAAATGAATCTCGGTGAACACAAAAGCAGACTCCAGGTGACCAAAGCAAATTTCTACCACATGATTTTAAGGCCAGCCTATCAAAATGAAGAGTTTTACTCAATTATTTCCATCCAAGGTAGCCACATGCAGTCTCTGACTGCCTATTTTTATTTATATCTAGAAGATCAGATAAACAAAGATGAGAAACAAGTTACAAACAGTAATAGTTTCACTTGTTTATTTTGACAGGAAATTATTTTTTATTTCTGAAGACTTATCAAATTCTACAAAAAGCAGACTTTTTGCTCTTACAAGGAGGGGCACGTGCACCCAGTGCACCCCCCTGGTTATGGATAAAGGGGTAAGTTTCTAAAGAAACTGTGGTGCTGCGTCGGTGGGAGAGTATAGCAGGTAATTTAGTGTTAACAACTGGGTTGAAAACGTAAATTAGCCACCGTAAAGGGTAAAAAAGCTGACGTTTCGAGCGTTAGCCCTTCGTCAGAGCGATTAGAGGTTCTAGAGAGCTTTATGACAATGGGTAGAAGTACTCCTAGTCGCTTCATGCTAAAGAAACTCAACCCTTGCCTGATGGGCGAGAATGGTGATGGCCCTGGTTGTCACTGTCAATTTTACATGGACCCAAAAAAGTTGTTTGCAAAAGCAATATCATAAATGGGGAAGATATCTTCATCTTTAGGCACTTTGGCCTTTAATGGCCCAATTGGAAGTATCAGCCCATTGGTGCAAGTATACGCTTTAGGCAAGCACTTGTAAATGGTGCTAAGGGAATCTTCGGTCTGCAAAAGACAAACTGATGTTATTATTAGATTTTCATGTACCCGAACACATTTCTGACGTGGGCCAGACCATGATTAACTACTTTACAGCCAAACCAATGGTGACCAAAGTGAACATAGACTCTAAGCAAAAAGTCGTGGCTCTGCTAACATCTGAGTTTAAGAATATATGTAATCATACGAATGAATAGCTTTCATTTGATTGAGCACATCAGATGCTTGTAGCTTAGGTATCAACCATTGGATGTATGAAACAAAAACACCAACAAAGTACTATTTTAGATACACTATTCTTTTTCCTAAACCGGATTTTTAGAATATTGATTGCTTAAGATACTCATTCCCAGTCTCTTGCTCTTTTTGCATGGGGTCTATGCTACTGTAGCTAGGTATATATGAAGCACCCATAGCCAATCAAATATTTGCGAGTCATGTGGTGAAGCCATATGATGAAGCACACATCACTCCAATATTTTTCAACTCAATTTGACTGAATTGGGTAACCACAACAGTTCATTTTGTTTTGGTAATTAAATGTGCACATACCTCAAACATTTCTTTAGCAAATTGAATGGATGGATTTACAGAAAAGCCCAACACTGGCTCTTCTGAAGCTCCCATACAAAAAATAAGGATGGATTCCAGTGTGACTGCCCGATGTCCACTACCCACTTCCCTCACATATTCTATAAATAGCGAGTATATTTCCTTCTCCTTTTGAAAAGCTGTAGTACCTTACATTAAAAATTGATATTCAATTAACATCAAAGAAAGTTGTTTCCAGTTAACATAGTGCAAAATACGATTTCAAATGACATCAAGAATGATGTTCACCATTGATCTAGCTCGTTCGACAGTTGAGCTAATGGACAACATAGCAGACTGCAAACCCGCACTGCTAGGAGTTGTGATATCTTATTTGTACAAAGCAAGATGTTGAAGGCAAAAGAGCTACGTTGTTTTGGTGCCCTTTTCTTTGAGGACTGCAAAGAACTTTGGGAAACCACTGGCAGCCCCTCCTAGTGTGTGTCTCTAGCCAACAAAATGTTTCTACTTGTTTATTGGACTGAGACTTCATCTCACTTCCAAAGATGCCAAAAAAAAAAAACTCGGCCAATATCCAGCCATTTTGACCTCAGCTTGGTCAACAATGCATATGAATATATTTCATGCAGACTCATACAAATCTGGCAAGGAAAGACAGTACAAAAAATGCACTTCTGAGCCCAGAATTTGTCGAACATGAAGGTCAGTGGACTTCCTTTTTCTTGTAATTCGGTTCATGAAGTGTTGACTTCAGCACTGATCACACAATTATATCATCAAAATCTGTTGCAGAGTCTGAGCCAACAAGATAAAAAGAGCTATTGATCAGCATTCTCATTGTTTTTGTGTCTGTCAATTTGATGCCAAAAGCACATCAGTATAAGGTTTTGTAGCCAATAGGGAGTTTAAGATACGGTCACTACGGACTACGGACTACGGTAATACACGGCGAGGACCTGGTTCGAGATTTACTGCGCATGCTCAATAGCACGTGGGTTTCGCAGTCCGTCGTGTGGTTGCAGGCTACGGGTAGTAGTCGAGGAGATTCGCGTAGTGAGGACTACGTAAGTATTTTTTTGCCGATTTTTGACCAGTTTTGTTTTCTAAACGCTACTTTTATGTTGAACAGTCTTTAGGCAATTAAACTTGAGCGAAAAAGAAGTAAAAATCGCATTTTTTTTCTGTTTCTGGTTCTGATTACTGACGCCCTTTGAATTCTGTTGTGTTTACAAGCAGATTAGGATGTCAACAGGAGATGAAAGCAGGTAATTCACTTTCTTTTTCTACTTTTCAAAGGTGAACTTTGAACTTTGTTAGAAGTATGTACTTTTTCCAAATCAAAATAGATTGTAAAAGCTTTTACAGGGTTCGTACAGGTCATGGAAAACCTGGAAAGTCATGAAATTTAAGAATTCATTTTCCAGGCCTTGAAAGTCATGGAATTTAATTGTCGGTCATTGAAAGTCATGGAAAATTGAAGTTATGTTTGCTAGACTAGTTCGTGCACAGTCCAAAATAAGGACAAAAAGACATAATTAAACGGCTTTTAGAAATGGCACATATGGTGGACACTAAAGTGTTATCTGTTGCACTGAGTAAGGTAAATACCCTAAATAAAAACAAGGATAGTTTTGAAAATTTTCTTAAGTGACAGCTATAACCAAAGTCATGGAAGACTGAAAAAGGTCATGGAAAAAGTAATGGAAAGTCATGGAATTTGAAGGGCTCAAAAGAGTACGAACCCTGTTTTATATAAACGGAAACTTCATTGTCAATCATGACACTGACTGGGTATTTGTTTGTCTCTTTAGTGTGTGCTCCAGTGGCGAGTCAGCCGTCTCTGTTCGAACAAAGTAAGCTCACATGTCTGAAAATGGCATTTGTATAAATCGTTTTTCAAATGCTCATACATTAATTTATATACTGGTTTTGTGTCCTAAAATTGATATGCAGAAGGAGAGTTGAAGCTTGGGAAGGGAAGTTAATGGAGAACTATGGTGAATCAAAATCTGATACAATGACCAAATTGGGAGTCTTATGTTTACTTTGGATTTAAAATTAATGTTTTTTTGAATTTAACCTTGTTTCCCAAATAAAATAATTTACTGACTGGAGACAGCAGCCTATGGACAGCTTTTTATGGTGTTATTGATCAACAGGTGATAAAACGTGATAGGCAGGATGCAATTTTGTACTAAGAAAATACTTTGATGCTACGTATTAATTTTATAAAATGTGTTCCTTTTTAGTGGGCCGTTTCGTTGGAATGAAGCAAAAAATACTCTGCTCCTTCGGGAATTATACTCCTCAGAGCCATTTCTGTACAAAGTGGGCAGCAAGGAAGCTGGCCAAAAATGGACAGAAGTAGCCGAAAAACTAAACCGCTTCAGTCTTTTTAGAGACATGCCTCGGGATCAGCGAAGTGTGAGGGAACAATTTAACAAGCTGTTAGAAGACTACAAGAACAAGAAAAACAAAGAAGAAAAAGCAAGTGGGATCAACCCTGATCCACCGACAGAAAACGAAACATTGCTTGAGGAAATAGTTGCGGCCATGGAGTCAACAACGCTTCGTGTAGGCAATGCCAACAGCAAAAAAGATGACCAGAAGAGGAAGGATGCACTTCCATGTAGAGATAAAGCCATGACCACGTGGGCAAAGGCTGGAGCAAGTGGTGAAGCCTCTGATTCTGGGGACGAAAGTGCCACAGAGAAGAAGACTGTAAAGAGAAGAGGAAGAAAAAGAAGAGCTAGTTCTGATCCTTTCCAGTATTTAGCAGAGAAAACAGCTAAGGAAACAGACCTCAGAAAAGAAGAGCTGGAACTTCAAAGACAGCATCTGCAACTTCAGGCTGAGCAGCAAACAGAACAATTCAAAGTGCAACAAGAGCAGATGAAGCAAATGATGCAAAGTCAAATGAACACACAAAACCTTGTTCTTGCTCTAGTACAGAAACTTACAAAGTGATAACATTTAAGAGTTTTGTTGTTTGAGAGTTTGGCTGTTTTTCCATCCCATACATTCAATTTAAAGGGGCTTGGAGACTAATACGTTGTTGTTTGTTTCACGGAACCTTTAACAAACTGTTGCATTTTTCTATTAGTTATCAGAAAATTCCCCAGAAATACATAAGCATGCATGGTGAACTTTGTTTGGTGAATTATTGTGAGTAGAAACAAGAAAAAGGATAACTTGTTTATTGTTCATGTTTTCCATAATACAGGAATTTAATATTTTTTACCAAAATGGTCATGAAATTTTTATTTCTTTGACGGTTTGGATCCATTATCTTTTTCATACAGGAATTAAGTTAACAGTGAATAGTCACTGTATTGGTTCATAGTAAAGTTGTTGCACATACCGTAGATGATTACCATGGCAACTGCATACTTAAGTTTAAGGTTTAACAAATTCATTCCATTACAAAAACATAAACTTATTGTCAATCAGAGTTTTCTGTGCCCTTCCTTCCTGGTTCAGACCCTCTCCTTGACCCAACACCCGGCAAACAAAGACAACTCTGACCAATGTTTTAAAATCTGATTAGTACTTCATAAGAACTTAATGGGTTATACCAAAAGGCCGCTTTGTCCTGGATTTAAGTGAACATTTGTTTTATTCTTTTTTTAAGCCTTGCTGCTTTCTCTTTTTAAATTTCATTTTCACGGACAGAAGACTCACCAGACACTAGCAGTAATCTTGAATGAAAAAATAAAACCTGAAATCCTGGATTAGCTGCTAGAACAACCTAATATATTTTGTAACTTGGCATCGGGCTCAGACATCTCTACTTGATATACTGTGATGCCATTAGGCCAAATAGTCTTGAACAGTTGGTGGATCAAGTTGAAAATGTATTGATGTTGTGTTACCATAAAGGCAGGTGAGAATATTTCTAAACAGTGCGGACACTGTATACTGCTTTCCAACTGCGCTTAATCCTAACTTTAAGTTTTTTTTGAAATCTAAGAACTTGAACGAGTTGGAGATATCGCCAAATAGCCATTCCACCGAAGCTCTAGCAGAACTCATTGCTGAATTAAATGCTTCCATATCGGCTGTAAATACTGGAACCTCCCCTATTCAGTAAGGGGCCATTAAATGAGGACGAAGAGGGTAAGCTGGGTCTCCATAGAGACATAGGACGTCCCCCCTTGGATTGTAAGCTTCTCTTTCCAGCGTTTGCAGCAGGCCAGAGTCTTTAAGCATCCCTGCATTGTGGCGTGCACCCTCCACCGGACCATAAAGATTTGCTATCAAACCATTTGGCACTACTACGGATTGAAATTTTAGCGCATGAACACCCTTGTGCCCGTTGTATACAACGCGCTGTTTTTCTCCAGGGTGACATATGGGGCGAACCGTGCCGTCAATGAAACCAAAACAATTGGTAAGTGGACTTCCTTGTCTTGCTATAGCACAGGCGTATTCTTGAAGGCAAGCAGGGGTAAGAAATGGCTGATTCCAAGAGGTTAAACGAAACCCATGTTCATTAAAAACCCAATCAAGTACAGTGTTAACGATCATGCACAGCTCTGGCACCGGACGTCCAAAAGTTGAAATTAAATCGAAATAGCGGCATGGGTATGCTAGTCGTTTTAGCAGTAAACAAAGTCCTTCTAAGCCACTGCAAACTGTTCCCTGTGGGCACTTGAAACTCGCCGGAATCCGCAATGCGTTCAATAACATCGGAATATCATCCTTGGCCACCCTGAAGTGAGCTTCGCACTCGCAAGAGTCGAACACATCCAAACAGAATGGATCAAAATTCCAGTACGGAAATGAAGGATTAACGGGTTGGTAATAATCGTAAAGAACAATAAACTCTTCATCATCCAGAAAACCATCCGCATAAGCGATTAAAAGGGCGTTTCTAGCATCTTCGAAGGACATTTTTTTTTCCAAGTGCAACCGTAGTCCGTAGTCCTTGTCACGATCTTAACGTCAAACAACACTCCAATTTTCGCGCCCTTTTAGCGTACTCGGCCCAGTCCACGCGTGGCTTGGATTCTCACGCCCAGACGTAGTCCGTAGTCCGTAGTGACCGTATCTTAAACTCCCTAATGCTTCTCAACCTACGTCTTTAGCAAATAAAAAGACGCTTATTAATAACTGAGCCTGCAATATGCCATGAATATTGGTCAGAGGATTCTTTGGTGCAACAGCATGAGGATTCTTTTGGTGCAACAGCTGTCACTTTAACAACAGTGCCCTAGCGCAGTTAAAGGATTGCAATGAAGGCTTATTACATTTAGGACCAAATGTTATTACATTTAGGACAATTATTACATTTAGGACTTCAACACATGGATTCTGACATTGAATTGACTGTTTCATCATGTAGCACTTGCCAGTTTATGAGATCAGATCCTTCCCCAATTAAACTTTACCCCTGCACCTTTCCAGTACGACTGTGGTCTTGCATTCATGTGGATTTTGCAGGGCCAATCTCTTGCTGTACCTACCTTCTGCTTGTAGATGCTTACAGTAAATTTCCAGAGGTAGTCAAAATGTGTACTACCTCAGCTAAAGCAAGCGTGACAAGCTTGTGTGACATCTTCAGCAGGTAAGGTTTGCCAAAAATTATTGTGTCAGACAATGGGCCCCAACTCACTCTTACAGAATTTGAACAATTTTGTGTCACCAATGGAATACTACACCATGTCGTACAGATTTTGAAATCGGCTATTAAACAAGCCCACCTTACAGATGCAGATGTAGATGCTGTTATTGCAAATCATTTATCGATTTATCAGACCATGCCTCATCCTACCACAGGTGAACCACCCTCACTGCTTCTCATGGGCCAGAGACTGCTCAACTGGCTGGACTTGCTGACACCTTCCATTGAAAAACATGTAGAGGCTCACCGATACCATACCATGCTGAGTCCTACTGCACATAGAGGCTTCCTCAAGTTTATTGCTGGTGAAGCTGTTCTGCCTTGAAATTTTGGAAGGGAAGGAAAATGGGTGCGTGGAGTAGTTACTGAGGTTCTTGGTTCTTGTCATCATATCGTCAAGGTGGCAGGTAATCTGTGGAAACGACACATAGACCAGCTGTTAAGACTCCTGCAGATGTAGCTTTGACACATGGCTTTTTAGAATCTGAATACCAGTCTCTACTGCTTGATGTATCCCTTAATACAGATTAACCTTGTGAGATTGTTCCTGACTCAACTATACCATCTACTTATATCTCTTGTACAGCAACGTGGAGGACTCCATTTTGGCAAGCACTGGGGTTACAAACAGGCAACCAACAGTGTCGATGCCTGTTACTAACCCCCCTGTGATTTCTCAACGTCACCCTTGCCACAGAATTCTGATTGTGCTAATGTTGATGACACTCTGGTAGTTCAACCGGGTTCTTTATGTGAATCCCCTGCAGATGTGGAAAAGCATTATCCTACTTGGACAACCCATAGGTCCCCAAGACACTTGAAAGAATACCAGTTATAGTAATGGCTGTAATTGACTAAAAACTGTTTGCTTTTTTTTTTTATTACATATTTCCCCATTCTATTTTTCTTTAAAAAAAAGGGACATGTTACATTGTGATTTTGTTCCGCTATAGTTGTTACATTATACAAAGTTGTCATAGTTGTGTTACCTGTACATGGATGTACTTGCACAGGAGTGAGGATGAGGAATAAAAGGAAGAGTAGAATTTTCATGTTCATTGCTTGTTGTTTCATAATTTAAGCCTTGAATTTCTAAGATACAACAGTTAGTTATTATCCGAATCCAGTAAGCTCCTTCCATCAAATACAGCTAGTTCTCAGTTGCAATGTACAGTTGAATCCTGGCTCTGTTATTTTGAACTCAAGAAACAGTTCTTCTTCGTTAAATGCAAAGTTGAAATGTGTACTCCTGAACAATTTACAGGAATTCCAAGGGCTAGTTCATGGAAACAGTTTGGATGTGGTTGCTGTTGGTGAAACATGGCTTCATGATGGTTGCTTGGACAATGAACTCCTAGCTGCTGACTTAAACACAATCTTTAGAAAGGATAGGGGAGGCAAAAAAAGGAGTGGTGGTGTTTTACTCAAGGTGAAAGCTGCTATCATCATCAGGAGACCTGACCTCAAACAACAACATGTAAGATTCAAATTGTCTATTTTTTTAAAGTTACCTAAAACATGATGTTATTGATTTTCAATTGTATAATTGTCGCTATAAAACTCTCTTAGGGATGTGTCACTGAAGTTAATTGTTTATTGTTCATTGACTTGAAACTATCTTTGTTCGAGTTGTTAAAGTCCTTATTTGGCTTAACCAAACCTCGAGCTCATCTTCTCTGTTCATGACCATCTTTTGTAGCTTCCTCAGAGGCTTGTCAGACAACTATGTTTTTGTTATTTTCTTAAATAAAATAGCAAAGTTATTCATCTCCTACCTGCTATTACTAAACTGTTCGCGTTATCTCATTCTCGGGGGCGTGACATGGTCATTTGCGCTAATTGGCATAACGGAAATGGGATATTATATCACCATGGTGATGAATCCCAAGTAAAGGTTTATTAAGAATCCATAACTTAATTGATGTGTCATTTTCATTTTGCTCCAGTGATGAAAATTTACTGTGTACAGTCCTTACGTCGATTTTCCGATTTATACTTACAATGTCTGGCCTAAGTTCCTTTAACGTCGCAACCAAGCCTGGAGATGTCGTGGACCAAAGCTTACTATGTCCAATATGGTAAGACTACTTTTTTCCTTTTTGATTTTGGAGCTCTGAGTCATTCGGTGTTTGAGTTTTGGCATTTCAATTTCGAGTTAAATGGAACATTGCGAGGAAGGAATTAACGAGAAACGCTCTATGAAGGCACAAATCGTTGTAGTTTCATTTGAACCTAACCCACCAGAACTTGAACTAGACTGGCAAGTATATTGTTAAAGAAAGATGCTATTCAAATTGGAACAACAACAACAATAAAAAGCTACTATCAAAAATTCTCAACAACGAAAAAAAGCTACCTGCAAAACTTCTCGGCTACTCCAAACGATTTCATCTTTGGAATATGGCACCGTTTGCTTTGACTTATTACGCATTGCAGTTCAAATTTTTGGCTTTTTTTTTTAGCACAAACTACAATTTTTTGTCGGTTCTGTTTCATTCCAGTAAGGAATTGATGAATCAGCCTGTGTCCATGCCTTGCGGGCACAGTGCTTGTAAGACCTGGCTTCTGAAGATGATCTCCAAACAGAGCATTGGCTCGAGACCTTGCACCTGCCCGCTCTGTTGAGCAAGGATCGAAGGGGACAAGTTCAACATTAATGTAACAGTCAGCGCTTTGTTTGGAAGGATCCAGGTGCGTTGCACTAATGTTGGCTGCTCCTGGGTTGGATTGCATAGCGAGAGGGAAACGCACATGGACACGTGCCCCTTCATGGTTATTGACTGCCCCAATGGACCTCGTGGCTGCTTGGTTAAACCAGAGAGGTATGCGCTGAACCTGCACATAGCATCCTGCCCCTTTGAAAAAGTGCCTTGTTTTCATTGCCACATAGGAGTGGAGAGATCGACGCTTGCTAGCCACGAGGACAACTGCCAAGAAATTCCACAGCCCTGCCCACTTCAGTGTGGAGAACAGTTACCAAGGTAAGTTTGTTTGACAGCCAAGACACTTGATCCATTTCTAGTTAAGGTTACCCAAAACTAGAGAGTAGGACACACTTACAAACGTAATTCGAGATCCGAAACTAACAGCAAATTTAAGGCGATGCATAAAGCGATGGAAAGTAATTGATAGAAACAGTTTAAACGGTTAAGCAATAGATCTGAATGGTTTACGGTCGAGTTGCCCGAAGTCATGTTGCCCGGAACCTGAGTCGTGTTGCCCGAAAAAAGTCGGCGGCCGTAGAATCAAATACTTAAAAAGATCAGATTTTCAGACTGCAATTAGGCAATTAAACGGGAAATCTTTTTATGAAAGCGCCATTTGTTTCCGACAACACCATGAAGATTCTAAGAGCGTTGTTCATTTCTAACAACAAAATGAAGCGGTTTTTTTTTTACTCATTTCGTACCACAGACTTTCTGTAAAAGCTTGAGAAACTTTATCTTGGTTTCTGACATTGCCATGAAGACTTCGACTGCACAGAAATCGATTGTTTGTTCAGAACTGACATATGTTTGAGTAACAATTCGGAAAGCGTTGTTCTTTTCTTACAACAAAAGGAAGCGTTGTTCATTTCTATAGCAACAAAATGCAGCACACTGGCCTTTCATACTCTGTCGATTCGTACCCAGTGGGAATCGTTTTGTTCCCAACCCACTAGTATATTGGCACTCAGCCATTCAGAAATGTCGCTTATTTCACTCAACCTAAGATTGCAAATTATTAAAGTGTCATTACTAAAATTATTATTAAATTCCTAACACTGAAAGGGAAATGGTACTATCAGACTACTATTGTTAAAAAAAACAATAGAATATTGTTAAAAAAAAATACCAGACTTACCTTACGCAAGGTAGTAAGTTATTTGTAACGAAGTTCACAAATAGATACAGCAGAACTTTATTTGCATGCTACTCGCTCGACTTTTTACTAAATCGTAGCACACGATAATCGAAATTTGTTTATTACGGTTTGGATCAGCTTACGAAACGTCCATGTGCTTTATTTTTGTTATAGAAACGAAATACGCTTCCCTTTTATGTTAGAAAGGAACAAAGCTTTTAGGTTTGCTACTCAAATATATTTTAATTCTGACTATATGATAGATTTCTTTGTAGTCGAGGTCTTCTTTGTTTAGTCTGTAAGTTTTTTTTTCGGGTGATGATTACATTATTTGACAACACAACTCAAGTTCTTGGTCATTTCTTTGTTTACTTCTTCTGGAATTTGATGTTTTATCAAATAAAAATCCGCACGATGATGATTTTATAGTGGTGCATCACTTGTCTGCTTTACAATGTATGAACGCTAGGAAAAGGATTACTACCCAATCTTGTAAGTGTAATGGCTTGATATTTAGTTGAGCAGAGTGTTTGTTCAACGTCATTATTGATGCATTTAACTCATTTGTTCATGTTTACAGATCGCACATCCACCTGCACCTTGGCGATTGTCCACAACGTGTGGTAAAATGTATAGTAAAGGGGTGCCACAATTTTTATGCGCTTGAGGAGGAGGCGGACCACAATAAACAGTACCAAGAGAGTCACCAGGTGCTGCTGAAGCAAGAGGTGGAGGCTAAGAGGAATAATATTTGATCAGGTGGGTGATGTTCTTCCGATTGTAAAAAGGAGATGAATTCTCTGCTAGAAATTTCAACGAAACAAGCTACTACAGACGTTTACCTTGATATAGTGTAACATTTATAGTTTCAGTTTATTCTTCTGTATCATGGCTGCCGCTCTTTTCTTTTCCTCAGTGGTCTACATGGCAGAATTCTAAATTTTTAAGATCTTGTTGTTTCTGTTGCTGCAGCAAACGAAGAGTGTAACGATTTACCTGGTGTGATAAACGTTGCCAATGGTTACGTTTCCGAATTCTGTCAATTCTAAAGCTTGCGAAGGCGGTATTGTTAGTGCAGTTGTCTATTTCAATGCTTAATTGCAGTGGCTTGCGCACTATTGTTTACAGAGGTAGAGTTTTGCATATATTAATACACTCGCCGGAGTTTTAAAAATCGGTCAACCGTGCTTCTCGACGTAAAATTTAGGGTGGCCAAAGGTTGCTTTAAAAAAAATCAGTTTTGATGGTACTTCTTAGCCTCGTACGGCAGAGAAAATTTTCACAAGCCCTCCTGAGACATGGAAGTAACTTTTCCATATGCTGACTCTGAAGTTTTGCAAATACTTCATCAGATTTTTCAACCTGGAGATCAGCTTCCATACTGAAATGCATCTAAAATTTCTAATTTTCAAAGTGGTCTCGATAATGGTTATAGAAACCGCAGAAAACAAACTTTAGTATTAATTTGTTCATTGAAACCTCTTCTACAAAACCCATATGCCGGCAAATAGCTAAGGCAATTAGTTTTTTATCAAGAGTGAAAAACACAGGTGCAAGTGGGCGATTTATAGCCATTTTCTCTATTTTTTAGCTCTCTTTTCTTAGAGGACGGTTCAAATTTACCGCCGATGGACTTAAAAGGTACCTGGATGTGTCGCGGCTTCTGCGCGATGAGTACGCGGAGCGTTTTGAGGAGACATTTGACTGTATACTGACTTATACCTTGCTGACTTTTTTCAGGCTGATGAAACAGTACACCAAGTTTTAAAAATTAGAAAGAGTTTTCATTGGGCCGTTAAAATGGCCGACCTGGCTGATGGCAAAGATGCCGCAAGTCCCTTCTTCAATGTAGAAAGAAGTACGTTGAGATTCATTTGGGCGAGAAATTCGACTCCTCAGAAGTTTATGTTGGAGCAGCTGGTCTCATCTATGCCACTCACGATCATTTTAAGGTAGGAACAGGTTAATGTTGGTGAAGGCTTAGGCCACATTTGATGTAAGTAAAAAAATAAAACTCATCCAGTTCCTGACAAAAGAAGACTCCGTTTCACGATCTAGATTCAATATTGTCTGTTAGTGGTACTTTTCTCTCTTGCGATTGGCTATCGATAGTGGCTTTTCTTTTTTTTTTCATAATTGATAGCAAACTAAATGGCGTTACGAGCCAGTTTCACTTTAGCTGTGGTTAGCTTAATAAGTTGAGGAATATTTCAAAAATTAATCAGAGCTGATTCAACAGCTCCTTACTTTATTTATTTTTTTCAGAATTGCATTACTTAAAGATGAGGGGGTGCAGAAAGTGGTTGAAACACCTCGTCCAACGCTTGTAGACGAAGGGGGTGTTGTCAGTATGGATGTAGACTTCGGACAGCACCCGAATGACCACGATTCGGAATTTAAAATAACAGTAGGCATCTACGGCCACGTATAGCTCACTCCAGGTTTTTAGTAATTGATAATTCGCCCAAAATATTTGAAGAATTAGGATTCTAACAACGAGGTTGGCTGTACTTTTTTACGATACTTTTCACTTAAACTCCAAATTGGTTTTTCTTTGAATAGAAACTTTTTGTAAAGTTTTAAGTATGTTGTGTTTTTCGATAAAGGTCTGAATAAATTGCAAATACTAACTGCTCTTATTTCACGGATAACCGTGAATCGCTACAAAAATGAAATCAGAGGCGGAAAAGTGGACAAGAGAAAAGCATTTCAATTGAGATTCAAAGGAGGAGGATACTAACCCTGACCCCTCCCCACCTCCCTTTTGCAAAAACAACTAGAGAACCACAATGAACACAATATTCTTCTCGCAAAAGTAAAATATACGAAGGCAACCTCAACCTTAAAGGAGATGAGTAAAATGCTTCTTCCTACCCACCTGGGGTACCATCCAGAAGCTGGCCCGAACCCAACAGACGTGGTGATCCTTCGTAGCCACCCTACATGCCACACGGCATAATGGGCATGAGTGAGTGAGTGTCCTATTGGTATGGGAGTTGTAAGTTTAAGGCTTTCAAATCCTTCTAAAATGTTAAAAGTATCTCATAGGTTGAGACGAAAAAAAAGGGGTTTTCAGGAAGTTTTAAAGAGTCCAATTGCTAGAGTGGGTCGAGTCTTGTTCCACGGAGGAGTGACCGAGAGTGCATCTTCACTTTATTGCAGAAGCTCAAAGAGGCAACTGGTTAATGAAGTTTGGGATTAACGGACTTAAGCAAACATTTGAGTTCGCTGCCACTATAAAAAATCTCGGGAAGTAGGCGAATGTAAAAATTGAAATGTTAACTATTCGGTATCAGTTTTCTTATGACACCATTATCGAGCTCATTCTAATGCAGAACTAGGTAAGAACGCTTTCTTACACTTGTGTATCCCCCATAAATGGGTTCTCTATTCTTTCTTATTTCGTGGCTGCTAAACTACCGAAAATTACGAAACTTCCTGACCAGATGATGACGCAACTTTTTTGGGTCTTAACCTCTCTTCCCTTCAACCCCTCCCCCGTTAATATGAGAATAATCCAGAATATTTAAAAGAGATATCATGGTAAGGGATGTTAGAGTCTAACAAATGCTCTCCTCCCTCGACGTTCCCTTCCTACCACATATTTAAAGATAACTTTCAACATGCCATTGTAAAGTGCACATGCCATTTGCAAAATTTATTAAATTTCATAATTGATAAATACGCATGATTACCAGCTGATTAATCATAACCACTAAATACTTAATGGATAAAAAAACATTAACATAATTAGAATACAAACTATTTTAAACACTTGCATTAATTTTTTAACCCTCTAACCCCTAGAAGTGATAAACAAGAAACTTCTCCCCAGAATATCCTTACATTATCCAACAAATAGGTATTGAGAATACTCATGTTTATCAGGTAGAAATTGTCATCTTGATCTAATACCCAATTTGCATAAGCTATCTACAAGGAATTGTGTAGCAGCTTGAGAGGACAATTAAGAAACAGTTTCAAAAGATTGAGAGTTAACTTTTAATTAACAACTGCTCTACATCTGTTGAATGTGATACAGCACAACAACAATAATTTATATTTTTCTTTGATCAAAATTTATAAACATGCATGATTACTGTAAACGGTTTACAGCACCGCCTTTAACAACACCACCCCCCAGACCAATGCCTAGTGACCGTACCCTTGGTGGAGCAGCATTTGAAGTCATAGGGACGGATTTTGCAGGCCCAATCCTCTACAAGCTGACCCCTCGACGACAAGGAAAGGCATACTTGGTGATTTTCTCCTGTAGTTTGTCCCGAGCAGTTCACCTAGAGCTGGTGCCAAGCCTAAAAACCAGTGCTTTCTGCTATGCCTCAAGCGGCTCATCGCCAGGCGAGGACGTCTCAGAGTGATCTACTCAGACAATGATAGCACCTTTGTGAAAGCAGCTAAGTGGCTGAAACAAGTGCAAGAAGATGAGAAGCGACAAGGCTACCTGGAATCGCACGATATCGAGTGGAAATTTAACCTTACACCAGCAACCTTCCTGTTTCAGCGGACCACGCACCTTCCTGAAGAGCAGACCTGGTGCATCCCAGACAAGGACCTACGCAGACGAGCACGATTCCTTCAGACCTGCAAGGATCACATGTGGACAAGATGGCAACGCGAGTATCTGACAGCCCTGAGAGAGCGCCATAACCTATTTCACAAGACAGCAAACCACAAGGTAAAAGTTGGAGATGCAGTGATTGTGCAAACAGACAACAAGAACCACGGCAAGTGGCCCCTAGCTGTCGTTCAACAAATCTTCCAGGGGCATGATGGCTATACACGTGCGGTGCAGTTGAGGACAACCAAAGGAGTGATCGACAACCAAAGGAGTGATCGAAAGACCAGTACAGCACCTATACCCTCTAGAGCTACAGTGCGAGACCACGGGACCAGCAGCTCAGCAGTTAAACCCTCACGCAGAAAATTTCAGACCAAAGCGAAATGCAGCATCAGTAGCTGCAGCAAAAATAAAGGACATTGCGGAGAACGAAAGAGAGAGATGAATTTTAGACTAGGAATTAGTAATTGAATATGAACTTTTTCACGTTATTGACTTAATTGAACTATTTCAGTCTCCTAAGTGACATGCGTCTTGGCATACCAAGTCGCATGGGGGAGTGTGTCGGAGACTGCGTGATTACTTACGTGACGTTAATTTTGTTAACAACATTATCGTTTCTAATTTGTACATGATTGACGTAACCTTGAATAACCTTTTTCATAGTGCTTAGCAACGATCAATCACAATGTAGAGAATGTAGTATAAGAATTAGGATTTCGTTTCAAGTTGCCAGAGTAGCTCTTTACACGCCTGCTGTAACTGAGTGAATACGCAAGAACGATTAAACAGTTAAACTCAGTCGAGTCTGTTGATTGAGTCCAGTACGTTAGAAGACCGGTTATCCCTAGTAAACGGGGGAAAGTTTACGAAACAAACACTTGAAATACTGAAAGCGTTGAAATGCCAATGGTTACCTGTGAGCTTTTCCAGTACTATGTGCATCATTAGAAAGTTGTGTCTCATTGGTTCCATGGCAAATTTACCTTGATCAGGAAGACCTCAAAAGCTGTCTATGGAAGCAAACAGTGTACATGGGAACAGTGCAAAATAAGTATTGGCAAAAGATGCCAGAATTTATACAAAAATAGGGCAACAAGACCAAAATACTAGTTGTTTCAGCCATTGTTTATTAGTATTCAGTGTTTTGTTGCAAAATGTAAAGTATTTCACACCCTTTGAATCAAACTTTTATTGGCGTCTGATTGTGTAGGATCAAAACAAACAAAGAATGCTTAAATGCTAAAATACTGTATGCACTCTGAAGCTAGTGGTTTTTTATTTATAAATATAAATTGTGAAGAATATATATTTCCAAATAAACATGGGTGGTGTGATATCTGGAAAGCAATCAGTGATATGAGTGCTGTCTATTTGTGCAATAATTAAGAACAAATAAGCAAGGAAGGCATTTCTCGATTTTTAACGTTTGAAAACACTCTGAACATGTTCTCTGCTCTGTCTGCTTAAAAAGCGGAGTACTGCAGTTAATGTAAAAAACTATTCCAGTCAATTGAGATTTTATTTCCACCAAATACATGTCCCTTGGTCACAATTACCATTCATCCCAATTTACATTTGTTGTTGTAAACTGATCGAACACTGAATTGGATACAATGGTTTAGGCTTGATTAAACATCAGGAAACTGAAGTTGATGTGCAAAATACCTGGATTCATCAGGGAGATAGTTTAGCCAAGTATATGTATCATAGTTGGAATTACTGTAAGACGCTTGGGGCAATTTACTTGATTTTCATTGTCATCCACAGATTGAGCCCAGAATCAGACGTGACGGCTTTAGTCCTTTAGTCTACTGTGTTTAGTCTCAAATATTAAGTGTCTCTGTCATGGTGACTGAAAAAGGTTGGAAATACGTTTAAAATTAGTTTGTTCCTTACATGGACGGTAAACAAACTTGATCACTCGCACAAGGGAGTCTACCTTTTGGTGCAATACACTTGAACGCCTCGCTTAACCCAGTTGAGAAAATGAATTACCTAAGGCCTGTTCCAAACGTCGTGCTACTGCCGTGCCGAACTCAAATGAAATAGTAATTTCGATTTAAGCACGGCAGTTAGGCTCGGTACGACTACTTAGCGCGGCAGGCCTTGCTGTGCCGCACGGCAGTAGCACGACTTGGTTTCAAACGTTGTGCTACTGTTGCGCCGAACTCAATTCATAAATTAATTTAACTGATTTTGCATTATTTGCATACTATTATGCATGCGCACTAATAAAAAAAAGACAAATGGCATCGTGGCGCAAAAATCTACCCGTTTTGCCCGAAAGCTTGAGAGAAGAGGAATCCGACGGTGACAATAGCTCAGCCAACGTTTCCCGCACTTTTTTAAAAAGATATTCACCTGCATCATTCGACAGCTATTCTCCAGGGCCCGGTTGTTCAAAACTGCGATTAGCGCTAATCCACGATTAAATAGGCTAATCGCCGATTAAATTTAAGTCGCCGATTAGTTTCTGTTGTTCAAAGCCCGATTATTCCTAACCTCCGATCAAACCAAGGGTTAAATCTAACCCTGCTCGCTAGGTGGATTAAATCCTTAATCGGCAGATTAAAAAATAAAAATCACAACATGGCTGACTTGTTGTATGGTTGTGTTGGTGTTGATGGGCGAAGAAAAAGGAAGCAAAGAGAGTTTAGGAGCATCGGTTTCACGATAGATGGATATACAGACGAAGAATTAAGAGCAAGGCAGACTTTTCGGGCGCCATTTGTTTTTTTGTTTACATCGGAGTACATGTAAAAGAAAATAAGAAAGAAACAAAATTCTAAAGTCCGTTAATTTTCACTTTGCTTTGTGTTTGTTAGCGAAGTATACATTTTATGCAAGGTATGGACATTGAGAGGTATTACAATAATGTTTCCATTTATAAACTTACCTGTTTCAAACCCCTGTAACCCAGTAAATGACGGTGTGTCACTGAACATGTTTATTATTTTTAAACTGGCTTCTGATGGGTTCAGGGGAGCAGGGCCACCACCTGTCTTCTTCTGTTCACTTTTAAAGGAACTGAATTCTCTTTTTGCGTGACTCTGGAGGTTTTTCCACTTGTCTCGTACTTCCTGCGTTGATCTTGCTGTCACACCGACGGCGTTTACCGCCTCCGAGATTTCTTCCCAAATCTTGTTTTTTTTTGCATTTGTTATACTGTTGGTAAATTTACTTTGAAGAATGTCCATATTTTCTTCAAATTTTTCCGTTAAAACGGAAATTTCAGCGGGTGAAAAGTTTGCTTTCCCCCCTTTTTCGCTGGAGAAGCCATATTGACAAAAATAAATTTCCGGCAATTTTATGACGTAAACTGGCACAAAATAAATTATAATTAATTAAAATAATTCATTTTATGCTTAATCGCGGATTAGTAAATCGACCGAGTAATCTCCCTTTGAACAACCGTTTTTTAACCAACGATTAACTAACCCATGATTAAGAAATTTAATCGCCGATTAGGCCTAATCGGTGATTAGTTTAATCGCGGTTTTGAACAACCGGGCCCAGATAACGACAAAGAGACTGATTCAAACGAATCCGACACAGGAGTCAGTGAACAGAGTGAGGTGTGCAGCTCGAGGAAAAAGAAGCGAAAGGGACGGAGAAGCGTATGGGAAGAGCGACATATCAATGATTTAGTAGATGTGATATGTAGTAGCGAGTACTATAAGAAGTTGATTTTCACGAACACGAAAATTCGAAGAACGCAGAGGGTAGAAGAAAGAAAGTCAAATCTCAGAACTCTTCTAGCGCTTTGTCCACAGCTGTGGAGCTTTTTGAAAGTGGTTAATAATGACCCAACAACACAGCTGATGCATTTTTTCAAAGAGGAAAATCAGCGAGCTCGTGAGCATGAATTAAAGTTAATGGAACTCTTCATGTCACAAAGACAGCCCGCAGTTAGTTATTCTGCAGGTTCATCCTCTATCATTTTCCCAGGAAGAAGCCCCAGCCCATTTGCAGGATCTAGTCATTGTGCAGGTTCATCCTCTATGATTTCCCCAGAAAGAAGCCCCAGTTCATTTGCATACACAGCTCAAGATTTACTCTACAAGGAACCTCGACAGTGCCAGTTCTCAGAGAGTGAAGGGACAAGGTATCACCAGTTTTAGATTAATGTGGAACAGAGTGGACATTAATGTTTAT
>NC_089315.1:21465009-21470009 GCF_036669915.1 Pocillopora verrucosa | reverse complement strand
TACCAAAACTTATAACATCTGAAATATCTGTTCTGAGGGATTCTTGCCTCATGGTCTCATCATCTAAATGTTTTTTTAACATCATGCACAGAACCCTTTACACCCTCGTATTGATCAGTGTCAATTTCCTTGTGATTTCAATTCTTGACACAATCAATCAGAGATGTTGTGAGACTTAAAAATAATTTTAAAAGAGGTGAATTTGTATGGATATTTTGTATTGATATTTTAATATCTTTAAAAGGATAAAAAGACTCAAAAAATGGGGAAATTTTGTCTGCCTTTATAATTGTTGGCATCACATCTTTAATTATTATTTTAAAATAACTTTATTTTTCCAGAAAATCGAAGGCAGAGACAAAGGCAAAGAGTCAGTCGGAGAGTGGCGTTGAATCTCTTTCTGACGGTTCTTAGTCATTGCAAGACAACAACAAAAATAAAAAGAAGAAAAGACAGCGCAAGATATCCCTGATACATGGGATAATGTCAAGAGGCAATCAGTGGGACAGTTGCCAGTTGGAATCGATGGTTTAACCGTTTACAAGATTAAGTGATTTGTACCTGATAAAATTGAATTGCTTCAAGATGGAAGAAAATGGAAGGAAACCTGCCCTACTGTCTGGAGGGGGCATGCTCGCACATGATTTGCAGACTGTAAAGGTTCTGTTAAGTGCATCAAGGAACACTGTCCATTTAAGATGCAGTTTTGAGTAACCAACACCATCCAGTTCGAAAAAAAGTGTGACGGGAAACAGGTGTGCAAAAGATGTGGAAGTGAAGGTGAATTTGTACCTTGTGGTGCAAGTAGGTACCTAAGTTACAGGAAAAATAAGGTTACCTTCTATTACGTTGGAGAACACACATGTCCTGTGACCTCACTACTGAAAAAGAAAGACATCGAGACTGTCAGGCAACTGGTCAGGGACAACCCAAATATAAATCTTCTGGGCCGGGTTGTTCAAAGCTGGGTTAAGATAACCCAGGGTTAGTATAAAATTTGATTTAAGATCTGAAAGCTTGAAAAAAAAAAATTCAGCTTAAATCTTTTTGTCTTCAATTTGTTGATTGAATGCTCTAAAAATAAATGAAGAAAATTACCCTCAAACAGCTTTTGAACAAAGAAATATAGAAACCTAGATTAAAATTTAACCCTGGGTTAGCGCTAATCGGCCTTCGAACAACTGGGCCCTGAAATACAGTCTTCCTTTGTTCTTTCTGCCTTTCAGGGACCATCGCAATAAAAAAGCACAAAACTAGACCCAGATAGGGCAGAAGAGTTTAAGGGACTTTGCAATAGACTGTTGCATAGTGCAACTGTGGAAGATTATGCATCTGCAAAGGGACACATGGACAAATTCATCAGTGCAAAAGACAAAGCTTTCTTAGTAGATTGTGTTTCTTGGTGGCATGACAGACATGGGTTCATTTTTCATGCATTTGCTGTACAGGATGCACCGAGCGATTACTTAAGAGTGAACCTTCCATCGTGAAACTTAGCGAGAGTAAGAGCAACTTATCAAAGTTATCTACATTGAGTGAACCTTCCATCGTAAAATTTATCAAGAATCAAAGTGAACACTTATCAAAGCTAACTTTATATCATCTTAAAAAACGTGCTACAAGGCGATCTAGACGTGCTCGTGAACCAAGCAGAATTCCACTGCTATTTCTTAGAGGTCTCAACAAGAAGAATAGCATGTTGAAGAAATTTGTCTTCAAAAAGATTTCAACCATTGAGATACCGAAGTCTTCAAAGCTCCATTCCTATGCTAATAAGGTGAGATAACTTTATCATGCACAATATAAATGTAATAACAAACGCAATCCAAAGATAATGAACTTAAATAAAATGGCTATACCTAAGAAAGCTTATTTGTTGTCTTTCTTTAGCAGGCATTATTACAAGATAATGAAACTAAAATGTAAAGCACGTCGATATTTATCATTGTTTTCTTGCAATTGTGTGAGTCATATGACCAATTATGTAAACTTCAAATTAAGTAAAGACGTTGAGAAGAATCCAGGACCTACTGATCAATACAACACTGGTCATCATGAGGTAATAATTAGACCTTTTATGCAAAATCACAGCTCAACAATGCAGTTGACTTCTCCTATATCCTCTGAGAATTTGATGCAGTCAAGATTAGGTAAACTTCGTTTACAATCAATAGATGTTGGCAGTGCAGGTGATTGTCTCTTTATATCTGTATCACATCAATTATATGGCAATAGCAACCATCACATGCATATGCGTACTGCTGGGGTTCAATTTATGAGACAAGCCAGAGAGATTTATTGAGAGCAATACCGAAAATTCATGGCTAAGATATCTGAATAATATGTGTTTTAAAGGTACATGGGCTGATGCACTTATCATTCAAGCAGTTGCAGATGCATTAAAAGTTACTTTACAAATAGAAGAATCTAATCAAGGCTTTGTACCACTTACCACTGTTTACCCAGTTCAGGAAGAAAGAAAATATTAGAAGTTGTGCTATACCCACGGAATACCTATTTTGCTTTATTGAGGCGCCAATATGGTGGTCACAAGGATTTTAGCTCCTCTTCTTCTGTTACTATGTCTCCATTTAGAAAAACCTATAATCCAAGAAAGTTTGCTTAGCTTTTTGCTAAGCATTCGAAAGGCCTGTTGTGGGGATTCTGGAGTTAGAGATGACGCGGTGTTTCCGCATGGTCCTTGTTCATGTGTAAGATTCGTAACCTGGCGCTCGTGACATGCTCGTCTTCAGTATTCTGTATTGGTATGGCACAAACATGGCTTGTTAACCATCGCTTCAAGTGAACAGGATACCTGTCTGGACATATGCATTTGTATGGACGTGGAGTCGAATCCAGGGCCAGACAACTGCTTTGAGTGTGAGAGTCATACGACTCGACTTATTACATATACGAAACAAGACCTTCTGAGACTCCGTAAATTTCAAGCAAGCTGATTGAAACCTATGCCTGTTGTGGTTCAGAAACTGAAGATGTTTAACCTTTATCGGTATAGAGGCTGTTGGGGAGGCAGCTGGTGACATGAACTGGGAGTGGAGTGGGTAAGGTATTTTCTGGTGAAAGCCGTGATGAGAAATCTATTCCGGTTATTTTTAGTATTCGAGGAGATGTGAGCTCATCTATCAGGGCCAGGGATATGAAGAACCTTGTCCCAATTCCTAAACGGAAGCAGAACCCCGTCTTGTTTCTGAATTTGCAGTACCAAAGTTTTTCTTTACAAACATATGCAGTCTGGCCAAAACCAAGAACAGAGTTTGAGCAGCAGTGGCGCTGGAAGCTGATTTGAATAATAAGGACATTGATGTCTGTATTGTATCAGAGACGCATTTAAAACCAGAAATACCGGATGCTATCGTCAACATTCCTGGCTATTCTATTTTCAGACGGGATAGAAACTGGTCAGGACTGGATAAAAGAAGTAAGGGAGGAATTGCTATCTACGCGAGGAGTAACTTAAACATCATCGATGTTTACAGATCAAAGCTTTAGAGCTGCTGTATGTGATTTTTAAATTACCCTCGGAACATTTGTTATTAACGTGTGGTATTTATCACCCGCCTAAACCTACATACCAACCACCTGATTTTTTGCAATACTTAACCCACTTAATGGACAATGCACTAGATCAACATCCTGGTCTGACTATTGTTGCCAGAGGCGATGTTAATTGGCTTGACACTAATGAGGCTATTTTAATGACAGGATGGGACTCTCTTGTAGATTTTCCAACAAGAGGCGACGCATATTTAGACAAGGTCTTCACAAATCGGGCCAGATTTATTTGCAAAGAGCATTCCATACTTTGTGTCCATAAAAACAGACCACACAGCAGTCATTTTACCAGCAGGAACGAAATTAAAGCCAATCAGACAAAACGTTCGCATTAGTGATTGTAGAAGACACCGTAAGGAAGAATTGTACCTAAAACTAGTAAGTGAGAATTGGGACAGTGTCTTAAACTTAAATGATGTCGAGGAGGCAGTGAATAATTTGGAAGCAAAAATTAAACACCACATGGATGAGTGTATGCCATTGCGGTCAGTATGCATGTCATCGCTTGATCCAGTGTGGATGACACCCTTAGTAAAATCGTTAATGAGGGTAAAGTCAAGAATAGCTCCAAGCAATAAAGATCAGCTGGCTGAGGTTAACAGGAAAATAAGCGAATTGATTAGTAAGAACAGAAGAACACTCGCAAAGGCACCTGTCAGATCCAGAGAATGGTGGAAGCATGTAGATAACTTGTCCCTACGACAACACATTTCTGCTAACGTGACATTGGACACTAAATCACTGGAGGAGCTAAATGACTACTTTGCCAATTTGTGCACTGATGGCGCATATACGAAGCCTGTACCAGCTATTGTGGATAAGAGCTTAGAAGCCCCTCAGATATCAGAAAGACACTTTTGCTTACAACATCTGAAGAAAACCGCTATGGGACCAGATCTCATTCCCTTTTGGATTTGGAGGGATCACGCTGAGATCTTCACAATTGTCATTCATAAGATCTGGAATGTTTCCCTGAAAACTGGCAAGTGGCCCTCCTCGTGGAAAAGGGCCCAGGTGATGCCCCTCCCTAAGACTGACATCCCTAAGGGCAAGCAGGACTTCAGAGGAATTAAGATCACGCCTGTAATTGCACGCGCGTTCGAGAAATCTGTGTATAACACCCATACATGAGACATTGTCAAACAGCATCTGAATTCAACACAGTTTGCTTATACGACAGGGGGGAGTTGCATTGATGCGCTCTCTACAGCTATTTAGACGAGCAAGACTGCAAAGCCGTCCGAGTATTTGTGATGGATTTTAGTAAAGCATTTGACTGTGTCAATCATGAACTCCTGTCTTCTAAGCTTAAGCAGTTGCCATTGAATCCCCTTATTGGATAGTAAGTGTCAGTGGGCCATATCTTTTTAACGTGTTTATTAATGACTTGGAGATCAATCTAGAAGGTCGCCCAGCCTTGTTTAAAT
>NC_089315.1:21422509-21457509 GCF_036669915.1 Pocillopora verrucosa | reverse complement strand
AAGGACAAACAGCATTGAGGAGTACCAATCACAGTGATGTGACCACACCAGTTAAAGTCAGCGATACCCTGCAGCAGAATCTTAGTGTGCCACTGAAATCAACCCATACCAGAATTGTGAAGACACCTGTGAGATTCAAGGACTATGTCTGAGCGTCTAAACCAGTTACGGACACTGAACATGAGACACTGAACATTGAGACACTTTTTTGCTGTTGTTTATTTGCTTTTATTTTTATTAGCATGAAACTGTTACATGTACAAGCAGATATTTTTTTTGTTAAGTGCATTTTGGACACTTGTCATGATTAGGTCATTACTGTTATTTGTTGTTTAAAAAAAAAAAAAAAAAAGGGGAAGATGTTTCACGATACGCGAACTTCCGGTGTTCGCCATAGTTTCCGGTTTGTATAAACTGTCAATCAAATAAACGTGGTTTAGCTTTTCTCAAAATGGCGTGTTCACTGTGAAACACAAACACATTCCTGTGACTTGGTCAAGAAAAAGCTACAAGAAGCTGAAAGAGATCACACCTTTGAAAGAGGTCACAGCTAATAAAAACAACTCTGGCTCACTCTGGAAAATTATTAATCGTGCCATCCCCTCCAAAGATACAGTAAGCAGAGACCAGCCTTTACAAAGGATGTGGCAATCTTAACCAATGAATTCAATCAGTTTTTTGCTAAAGTCGGCTTAAATGCCGCTGACACAGCACAGCGCTTGAGGGAAAACATCATAGTCCGAGATTTTTCATCTGAAAATGGCATAGATACTACCTCTATGGAAGTATTCAATTTAAGGACAGTGCTAGAGGTTCGCCGAATTGTAACATCTCTCCCAATGAATAAATCTCTGGGACCTGACAAGATCAGCGCTTGTGTACTAAAAGACTGTCTCCCTGTCATATTGGGCCCTCTTACTGACATCTTCAATTGTTCTATCCTTACTAGCACATTTCCAGACAACTGGAAAGAGGCTGAGGTGATTCCGATTCTTAAAGACGGTGACCATGAAAGAGATGCCAACAACAGACTGTTATCTCTGCTAGCCGTAGCCTCAAAGGTCCTTGAAAGGATTGTTTTGAACCAGTTCAGCGCCTATCTCACAAAAAACAACCACCTTACCTCACACCAAAGGCAATAAAAAAGCTCATTCTACAGAGACCTTAAACATCCTACTCACGGATAAGATACTCGAAGCAATGGATAAAAAGCAGATAACAGCACTAGTACTATTAGATCTATCCAAAGCCTATGACAGTATTGACCATGCAAGGTTGCTCCACAAACTCTCCATCTTAGGAGCCTCACCTTCTACTGTCAGATGGTTCAAGAGCTATTTAACAGGTCGCAGGCAATATGTGAGAATTGGCTCCGCCTACTCTGACACTCTACCTATAAGTCACAGGGTCCCTCAAGGCGCAATCCTATCACCATTGTTGTTCTGCATTTATCTCAACGATTTACCCACGGCACCGACATTTTGCAACCTAGAATCGTATGTGGATGACTCAAAGCTATTAATGTCATTTCCTCTTGTTGAGCTTGATGCTGCCATTGAAAAGCTCGAACAAGATCTTCACATTGTAGCTCAATGGTGCTGTGAGAACCATCTACTTATCAATCCCGATAAAACTAAACTCCTTTTCCTCGGTACCAGACAGATGTTAAGCAGGTTACCAGAAGACCCTGAAGTGGTATTCTTAGGTAAAACACTGAAGCCAACAGACTTTGCCAAGGACTCGGGAGTCTTTCTTGACCCCCATCTGACCTACGATCACCATATTTCATGTGTAATGTCATCTTGTTTCGCAAAGCTTTGCCAAATAAATAGAGTCAAGAGGAGCTTCGACCAGGAAACACTAGAGTCGTTAATAATGTCATTAGTCTTTAGTAAGATGCTTTACTGCTCATCTGTATGGTCAAATACCACACTCCAGAATATAAACAGATTACAATCTATCCAGAATTTTGCCAGCAAGATCGTAACAAACTCTCGGAAGTTTGACCACGTAACACCTTTGCTCCGTGAGCTACATTGGCTTCCTGTTAAAGAACAATTATTCTATAGAGACTCCATTCTGACCTTTAAATGTCACAACGATCTTGCACCTCAATACTTAACGAGCAAGTTTACCAAACACTCAAATATACATACTCGTAACACTCGTACGCGGAACTCTTTGAAGATTCCACTATACAGAACGACTATAGGCCAGTGCACATTTTCCTACAGAGGGGCCAACATATCAAATAACTTGCATAATGAACTTAGGCAAAGTGCCTCATTATCATCTTTCAAGTGTGCCCTGAAAGGCACACTATTGAGGCAGACATTTCCTTCATAAGCTCTAGAATTTAATTTAGTAGAATACCATCATAAATTGTGATTTCGAGTTTTATTGTCATTTTTGCTTTTATAAATTGTAAAGAGTTTGTAAATAGTTCCTGAAAAACCTCACAAGGACGTTACTATTAAAGTTATTATTATTATTGTTATTTGTAAAACATGCCACTCCAAAGTCATCAAAGGAAAAGTTCCTTGCCAAGCAGTATACAATGACGTTTTTAGATGATATACCAACAGAACTCTCGACTTTAGAAAAACTTGAGCAGATTCTAATTGCTCAAAGAATTGTTTTTGAGAAAATAGTTGTTATGCCAAAAGGCCAGCAAAGAAAGATAAAGGGAGCTATCTGTAATGTGCCAGTTGAATGTGACAAAACTTGCCAAACTCTACCACATGGACATGAAAGTTATGGAATTTTTTTGTTGAAACTGAAACGCAAACTGCAGTTTAGAGGGCATGTGTACTATCAAGCTGTGCGCCCTGAAATAGTACTTAATGCTCTCAATTGGTTGAAAGCAAACAATGAATTATATAACACAATTACCATAGACATTGACAGAATAGACAAAAATCTTACAACTCTAGAAGTAACATCCATTCCTGAGTGCACTACAAGTACCAGTACTGATGTAGAACAGCCAATGAATGAGCAAGAGCTGTATATAAGCACAGATGAGATTATAACTGAACAAATCAATGAACCAAAAAATGAGAAACCTGTTATTAATGAAACCAGCAAAAAGGCACAACAGGAAGAACAAGAGGAGGAAATAGATGATCCACTAAACAAACATAGGGCTCCAACCAATGAAACATGTATCCAAGCAATTATACCAGACTATCCAGTTAAAATTGATCAACAGAATGTATCCACAGGACAAGAATTATACAGTATTGCACCTGGAGAAAATAAACATCCAGTATCATTTATGACGGACAAAAAGTGTGAAGAATTAGCATTCCCTGTTCTATTCCCAAAAGACAGATATGGTCACACTACAGAAAGATTCACTTAACTCCAACTAAATATTCAACATGTCCTCCTCACCTAAATTATCTGATATCAATAATTGCTAATATGCACTAAATTATCAGATATATATAATCTACACGACGTGTGTAGCACTGGTACCTAGTAAATGATCGGTCACCTTTCTCCCAAAATGGCAGCTTCCAATATGGAAATCAGGATGGAAACTGATGAATATTCAGAAGGTATTTGCATTTTCATGCGAACAAGTTTTGCTTTAATTTGTTTTGGCCTTCTTTTCCAGTCTTCTTAGATGTGTCTTATGTGTCTTATGCACTTGTACAGGCGTAAATGTGGACGTTGAGAGAGAGGACTCTCGAAGTGGTAGCCACGAATCAAGGAAGATAGGCAAGGTTAGTATTTTCGAACAGTCTGTAGATGCTTGACTGATCCTATTATTTTTATTTCCATTTTCGAAAGCTTGTATTTTTCCTTATGTGGCCTATAATTTGCCGCTTCATTCTTGTATGCCTTGATCTCGTTCTTTGTTAAGCTTAAGGCAGTTAAGCATAGATGCCAACCTGACGAACCTAAAATCGTTAAAACCCGGGAGATCTCTGTCTTCTCGACTCCAAATATAAGTTATTGGATTAAGAAAAGTAGAGGTCCGTTGATTCTACAACAAAAAAGCCACAAAAAAGCATTAAATATCGTCCAAAGATGTTCAAAGAGCGGCGAAAATAAGTTTCGAAATTCGTAGGTCAATGGTAGGTAAAACATTTAATTCTTTCTTCATACACAGGCACAGCCTGCTTCATACATGTCCGGGACATTTGGTAACCCGTACTTGAGATCGGGAAAGTTTACATAGATGTATAAGCTGAAATCATACCTCAATTGCCATACATTGTAAGTTATTTTAACTTATACTACAGATTAAACAGATTTGTTTGTTCACCAAACAATGCACCATTCATTTGAAGCTCCCTGTCCCCCCTCCTTGGGCATGAGCGGGGTAAAGGGAGACCTTCCCTTCAGATTGCATTCACTCCATTTTGGTCCCCTGTTAGGCGGGGAATGCCAATTATATTGACTCACTCGACTGATCAGATCATTCTGCGATTATTGAAACGACATTTCGCTAACCGAGGTGGCCTCCCCTATAAGCCTGGTGGTTTCTTAGAGGTCTCCTCACCTACATACAACTGTTATCATTGTACTTTTATTTAAATAATGGCTAATAAATGATTATGATTATGATGATGATGAAATACGGCAAATTATAATGCTTTGCAAAGTTTCTTTTTGAAATGTATCGATGAAGGCTATTATAACAAGAGAAATTTTCAAAGTCGGTTCATGAAAGGTAGGCAGATTTCAATGATATTGCATTCATAATTATGATTGACTCATTGCAGCTCTTATCTCAGAAGACTTGATTGTCTACGACCTATTTGATATTATGATTAAGCTGAAAGTTAATATGCAATTTTTTTGGGGCTGTCTGGATTCATGTCTTATCTTTTTCAAATAGTGGTCTTGTTCCTTGTCTATTGTGGGGCCTTTACAAGTATATTGCTAGCTGCACTGAAATCAGCATGTTCATTTGATCCCTTGTTTATAATACGCTTGACTATAACAAGTTTCCTTTTACAAGGGAGTACCATGTGTGTGGAACATATGCGGGTGGGGGAGTTCACCATTCAATTTTTCTCCCATGGACCAGGGACTTCACGGTCGGTACTCTGGCTTCACTTGCTTTCACTTGCATTAAAAGTGAATGTCTTGCTCATGCCTGAGGGGGGTGGGGGGTTGCAGGGGTTTCAAATGACTGGTGCACAACATACTTCATTCGAACTAAAGCCCGAAGAGTAAGTCGGTACAGAATTTGTGTGTTATTTTGGGGTACTCAAAAAAAGTTATGTATTATACCAAGATTAACTGGGATGGGTCACATGGTTTACATGAAGTTCTCAAATTTCAGGGGTTTTAGTTGTCGTTTGTGTTTGGATGTTATGTAAAAGTTTATGCTGTTACATTGTATTTGTACCCACCCTCCCCCACCCTTTGGTCGGTAGGGAGGTTGTCGTTTATCTTTTTCCTCCATATCCTTTGGGAAGGCTATTGTTATAGTTTGATTATGACTGTTATTCGTGCACTCAACTTTTTTTTGGAATAAAGCATATTGAAGTTGATCCAAACGAAGACCATATGCTTGCACTGTAAACTCAAAGCTCATATATTTACAAACAAAACTATGATATCATACGTATTTATAATATGAATTTAAAATGAACTTACCTTCGAAGATTTTGATGAAACCTTCTAGGCTCTTTTCTTGCAGCCACCAAACCACAATATCTAAATTATTTCGGCCCCCGAAAATCATCAATGTTGTACCGTACTAGGCCATGGCTTTTTTGTGTTTATTTTCTTTCATGTGGAATGTGAATTTATGTGGGTGGTGGTGGGCCATGTCTATTTTCCAATGGGTTAAAAAGTTATCTGCATTGTTTATTTAGGGCTAATCTTTTTGATGATTAATAAAGCAGGTTTGTGTTTTAAAAAAGTAACGATGTATAATTCTTTGTTTATGAGTGAATTGTCAAATGCCCCACCCCAGACAGCTCGTTATATTGGGGACCTACAACTTGTCTAAAACCCGTCTAAAACCCAAATTCCTGGGGGGTGCTCATTGAAATTGACAGAGCCATAAGTCTCAAGCAATTTTCTTTATCTACAAATGAAAAAGGGTCATGTCTTGAATTTCCATTAATAATGTGAGAAAGAATGAAGCAGCTACTATGTTTCCAATCTGTTTTTACTCTTCAGTTACCTTTAAGCTTAGTTATGCTATTATTTTGTTTTATAATATACAAAAACCATAAATATACTTTGAGTTTTATTTTCCTGCTTTCAGAAGTACTTGGTAGTATATTTACACATTAAAAATCATTTCATTAGCATAACTTTTAAGTTTAATAGGAAGAAAGTGTTATAAAGCAAGCAAAATGATATAATAACTTCATCAGTCATTATCAGTGGCTAATTACCTCTGAGAGTGCAGACAATCATGATAAAAGTTGTTTTCATCAAAGAATTTGGAGCAATGAAGATAACTACCATGATCCCCCACGGGCCGTTCTCACAGGGGTAATAGTCCAGTTGGGAGTTATTTAGAATCGCGGCTGACTCTAATTATCGCAGTCGCGCGATAACATGGAATTGAGGCTTATCCTGAATCGGCTAATGTTGCCAAGTTCGTAATGGCAGAAGACCGCGAAAATTCAAGCGAACACTTCACATTGGGAGATATTAATCGACAGGAACTTCAAAAGAAAACTTTATATGAGCTGAAGGAAATTCTGAAACAGTCTGGTCAAAAAGTTAGCGGGAAAAAGAGCGATCTGGTAGAAAGAATTTGTGGCGTCTTGGCGTCGAGCACATGTGACACTCCATCGACTTCAAAGACAGCAGAAGCGCAATTTTTAGAACTATCTGCTCCACACAAGAGCAAAGACAATGACTTAAGCTATGATACTCTAATTAGAGATGTCAAAGGGAACAATCTGTGGCAGAAGGACTTGAGAAATTTGCCAGCGTTTGACTTTGTCCGTCTATACGACTACTTGGTCATACAAACAAACAAGTATGATCACATCGCTCTGAAGACTAGTGGCTATAAGAAATTGAAAGCTTTCCAGTTTTTTGCCGAAGGTCATATCAAAGATTTGGAGCTTGCAGAAGTTGGAGGACTTGTCTACATCAAAGGAGAAGTTTTGGCTTCTATGAAGCAAACAAAATACTCAGTCGCAATAGTATTTTCAAACAAAGGTGAAGTACTGAGGGCTGCTTGTAAGTGCCCTGCAGGGTAAGATTATATGATATATTTTCAGTTGCTTATTTTATGAATTGTTTATACCTACTGTACATGTTTACGAGTAGAAATACTAGTGCAAAACTATGCAAACCTCTTTCCATACAGTGATGTATGAATGTGTGAATCCGATTGTAGACGGTAAAATATTGAATCAATGTAATTCAATGAATATAAAGGTCTTTTAGCATGTTTATATTATTTTATCGAACCTGTAATTTCATGTCTTGTCTCAAATACCACTTCATTATTTTTATTATAAATGTATTTTTTGACAGGTTAGGTTCTGGTGGCCATGGCCAATGCAACCATGTTGGTGGTATTCTCTTTGCCATCGAAGACTTCAACAGACAGGGACTACAAAATCGCAGTGAACCAGTTACATGTACTTCAAGGCTGTGTGCATGGAATGTGCCAAGAAATAGTAAAGTGGCTGCAAAACCTGTTGATGACATCAACATTGTGAAGTACAGATATGGAAAGGACAACAGAACTTCTGTTAAATCAAGTGTGTATGATCCAAGAGCCCCATGTGATAGAGTGCTCAATAAAGCAAAATTAAACTCTATGCTTGTGAAACTTAGCCAGCACTTACCAAGTAGCTCTCTTTTTCTATTTCATGATATCAAGCCAAGCCTGGACAGTCAAAATGTTATTGTTGACAGTACATGTGAATGTGTACCACTTAATTGTATAGAAATGGTAGAACTTACCTCAGAACATGATGACATGGACTTGCCATTAAATGACGATTATGACATTGCAACAAAGAAATTCAAGTCAATGATTGATATATATGAAGAGAGAATAACTGACAATGATGTTGAAAGAATAGAAAGGTTGTCACGGGGCCAGGACAATACTTTTTGGAGGGAACTAAAACAGGAGAAACTAACTGCGTCAAATTTCAAAGCTGCTGCTAAGAGAAAAGTTGAACCTGATAAACTTTTAAAGCAAATCATGTACAAAATTGAAGAAACCACTAATGTTTCAGCATTACAGTATGGTCACATGCATGAAGATAATGCTATCAATGATTATATTAAATACAAACACTCCCAAGGAAACACAGGCTTGACAGTTTGGAAAGTTGGGACTTACATATCAAAGATTAGACCAGGATTGGGGGCTAGCTTGGACAGAATGGTTTATGATCCTTTGGCACACTGTAAGAAAGGTGGCCTCGAAATCAAATGTCCATACTCTAAACAAGGTATGACAATTGAAGAGGCTTGTCAAGACAAGAATTTTTGTATGACTTTGAAGCCTGGGATGCCTACATTGAAGATAGGACACCAGTATTACTATCAAGTCCAAGGGCAGATGTATGTTTCATGTTTGCAATGGGTAGATTTTGTTGTATGGTTTGGAGCAGACAACCTCTACATACAAAGGATAGTATTTGACAAACAGTGGTGGCACAAGGAAGCTCTACCAAAGCTGGATTACTTCTATCGTCGGGCATTTTTACCCGAAGTTCTGACAAGAAGGGTTAAAAGAGGGGTCCGTCTTTATAACCATGGAGGGTGGCAGCCTTACACGACAAGAAGTTCTTAGTCTTCTTCATTTTATATTAACTAAGAATGAATAGGTACTGTGGGTTCCTAGATACTTTCCCTGCACCAGGACAGACATTTTGTATGCAACAAAAAGGAATAGACATAGATCATAAGTTATGTCAAAGCCATATACCAAGAATCCACAAGTGGCATAGGTTTGTTATTAGTTTGTACTTTGTAGTTTTTGCTTAATGGCAAGTTCAAGTGCCTCTACCATAAAAACTGAGAGTAAAAGTAAAATATTAATAGCTTAGCATGCTTTTTGTTTGAGTTTACTTCTTGAATCAATTCTACTGTTGTGTTAGAATATTAAGTTATTGGAGTGTATCAGACATGCTTGTGATATAACCTTTCAAACTATTATTGGACAGATGGATTTTCATAATCAGGGGGACATTCCATTTTACAGTTCCATTGACAGCAACTTCAGCCTCAGTATTATGTAATATATTCTTTATCACAGTTCATGGTATGTAAAAATGTACACAACTACAATATTGCATCAACCAAGAGAATTTAAAAAAACTATTTCTTTTATGCTGGAGTTAGTTAACACAACTTCAAATTGGAATATTATTAACTGCAAAGTAGTAGTAACAGTATCATTGTAAATGTTATTGCCTCACATGTTTATTATTTCAGTATTCAGTTGTCATTGATGACATCATTTAATTCAATTAATCATTTGCATAAGCATATATTGTATATTTTTGACAGTAGATGTAAATCAACTTCACATTTGAGGCTCAAGAAGAGGAGTTAAAAAGTTAGTAAGATAAGCACATACAAAAAATATTTGATCGGCTACGTGTGCTAAACTCAAAGGTAAAGTACCTTCTAGAATATGATAGTTCTTTATGCGACCAATAGCACGCTCAACATGTATCCTCACTGATGCAATGCGGGCTGTTTCCTGGACTTCATCAGCTGTCAGCTGGTCTCTGATGCCCTTGTTACTGCCGTTATGCGTGATGTCACGCACTCATTAGCTAGATCCCGAGAGGCGCTGCGAGTTAAAAAATACATGTGCTCGATCGAAGTGGAGAATCGTTTCAACGCCCGTTTAACGTCATCGTTTATATTATAAGGACACAAACGTAAGTTTTTTTTGGTTTCGTTTCTTGTTTGTCTAGCCTTTTTCCGTATTTATAGTTGTAAATTTCCTTTGTTTCCTTTAGTTTTCGAAACCGTACAACGTTCGTTCAAGATTGTAAAGTCCATTTCATAATTACAAGTATGCGTGTTCAAGTTTGTGTTGTCGTACCGTTTTATGCGTGCACATTTCGTTTCGAAAAGTTTGACCCTCATCGCATACTGGTTTATTGGAACTTATCCTACGTTTATTTGCAATGTTGGGCGAACTGTTCGCCACTCATCGCTAATTTGAAGCGACTACCGAAGGATTAATTAGTGCCTAGTCCACCATGAACGATGAACCTGTCGCTGAGGGCGCTGGGCCTGGGTTTCCTCCGAACGAAAGCTGTCCCGATACTCGTGTAAGGAAATTAACTGAAAAGGGTCAAGAAGAGAAATTAAGGCGACTGAAAAACGATCAAACTGCCAAAACGACTGCTGTGACAAAGCAAAGGAATGCTCTCACAAACTTAATGGAAGATGAGAACAATCTTCATTTAGTGAAATCAGAGGTTATTGTATTGAACACATTATTCAAGGAGTATCAAGAAGCACGTGACCTTTATTATTGCCAGTTGACCTCCGAACAGGATCAAGACAGGGAACTTGATCGCTATGAAAGTAAGGAGAAGTCATTTTTGGAATTTAGGAAACAGGTTATGGAATGGATGAATGTAGCAGAACGTCGCTTAACAGAAGAACTTGATCTGCTCTCAGAAGTAAAATCGGCTTCATCCAAATCGTCCCGTGTTAGCACCCGTTCGAAGAAGTCTTCAGCCAGCTCAACGCCATCTGCACGAGCAAAGGAGAAACTTAAGCTAGCGGAATTACAAGCTGAAAAACAAATGCTAGAACGCAAACAAGCTCTACGAGCAGCAGATGAAGCCTTGAAACTGGAAACTGAAATAGCGAAAGCCCAGGCCAGAGAAAGGGTTTATGCCGATTTGGAAAATGATGGTAACCTAGAAAATAAGGATGGTATTGTTCCCTGTCTCCAGCAAAGTGAACCTAAATTCATGGCTTCAACACCTGCCGCTCATCTCAACCCTGCTGCCCCAGAGTTTCACTCAAACAGTCTAGCCGGCGAGATATCGCCTCCGGCTAACAACGGGACCACTGATGTACCACAAGGAATTATCGCTGCAGCTGATGATCCCTATCGATTGGAACCCCATGAAAGGTCTTTCAAAGAAGTGATGGCCATGCAGCGACAGCAAAATGAGCAAATGATTGCAACCCATCGGCAACTGGCTGCAGCAATGACTCTGCCTCAACCTGAAGTGCACAAGTTTAAAGGAGACCCCATCGAATATGGAACCTTTATCATGGCATTCAAGGCAAGGATAGAGTCCAGAACATTCAGGGCGGCAGATTGCTTATACTACCTGGAACAACATCTTGAAAGGGAACCACGAGAACTTATTGGAGGCTGTCTGCATATGGACCCTTCTGAAGGATATAAGGAGGCGAGGAGGTTACTGGAGAAGGAATATGGGGATCCCTTTAAAGTTTCAATGGCCTATGTGAACAAAGCTCTCGGATGGTCCCCAGTTCGGCCAGATGACGCATCAGGACTAAAGCGTTTATCGCTTTTCTTGATTAAGTGTAAAAATGCTATGATGAGCGTGTCTCATATGAATGAGTTAAATCATCCTACGAACCTGCAGACCATTGCAAAAAAGCTTCCCTCGCATCTCCAGTCAAGATGGCGTGATCGTGCTGCGAAATTGAAAGAGAACGGAAGGATAGCGAGCTTTAAGGATCTCGCTGATTTTGTGGTGTCAGCAGCCGAATCAGCGAACGACCCTGTATTTGGCGTGCAGGCTTTAAGTAGTACCCAGGAAAGGCGCAGAGATAACAGTGGGAGAGATGGCAAGAAGAAGCCCTCGTCAGCAACTAAAACAAGCAACAGTTTTGCCACTGGTATCACCATTCCCGGCATAGAGGCTGTAAACCATGCGAACCGAAACAATGCTGGTGGCAAGGAAAAGTTGTGCCCCTTCTGCAGCAAGAACCATGACCTGGATGATTGTGCGGAATTCCTCAAAAGGACCATGGATGAAAGGAAGACATTTCTTTACGAAAGAAAATTATGCTTTGCCTGTTACGAATCTGATCATGTATCCAAAGGTTGTGTAAAGAGACGCACCTGCAAGAAGTGCAAGAAACGGCACCCAACAGCATTGCACATTGATGGTTTCACAATGAATAGAGAGAGCGTCAGTAACAAACCCCAAGCGACGGAAGTTCAATCTATAGCGGTTAGCAATAGGCGCATTGATGTCTCTAAACCTGTACAGGACGCACCAAGTTGCAAGGAGTCCGTAGTGCTACATGCCATACTCCCAGTTAAAGTTAAACAGAAGGGCTGTAACAATTCAGTTGTCACGTACGCGTTTTACGATAATGGTAGTGGCGGCTGTTTTGCAACCGAAAATATCAGGAGACAGTTAGGAATAGACGGTGTCAAGGTTATGCTACAACTCACCACCATGCATGGACAGAGTCAAGTGGAAAGCATCATTCTGGACGATCTTATCGTTACGAGCCTAGATGATGAGAATCCCATTGAGTTGCCTCGCTCATACACAAGAGATGAAATCCCAGCAGAACATCACCAAATTCCCACGCCCAGTCTCATAAATCAGTGGTCACACCTTTCCGAGGTTGCGAAGAAAATCCCTGAGCTTGAGCCTCGCCTGGAGATTGGACTACTCATTGGCAGCAATTGCCCGCCTGCCTTAGAACCATTAGAAGTTGTACCTTGTCGAAGCGATGGCCCATTTGCCCTCCGTCTCCGCCATGGTTGGACAGTCTGTGGACCTCTCCATATCCGAACTGATCATGACAAGGACAAAATAATCGCGAACCGAATTACAGTGAGAGAAGTGGAAACGCCGAAGGAAATCATTGCTCCAACGTCATTGCTCAGAATGTTGCAGATGGACTTCAACGATCACACCGTAAGCAAAGCACCGGACGAGCGTGGGCCTTCTCAAGAAGACAGAAAGTTTTTAACTATGGTTGAAAGGGAGACGAAAGTTGTCGACGGCCACTACCAAGTTCCTCTTCCATTGCGACATAGCGATATTATCATGCCCAACAATAAGGAGCAAGCAATCAAAAGAGCAAACTGGCAGAAGAAAAAGATGTTGAGAGATTCTAAATACCGCTCTGATTACGTTTCCTTCGTAAACGATGTCATCGCCAAAGGGTATGCACAAAGAGTTCCAAATGAGTTGCTGATACCGAACCCAGGCAAGGTGTGGTATCTACCCCATCATGGGGTGTATCACCCGAAAAAACCAGAAAAAATACGCGTCGTATTTGACTGTAGTTCAAAGTTTCAGGGCGTGTCGCTCAATGACTGTCTGATGCAAGGTCCAGATATGACAAACTCCCTAGTAGGCGTGCTAACCAGATTTCGTGAAGACCCCGTAGCCTTCATGGGAGATGTGGAATCCATGTTCCACCAGGTTACAGTTCCTCCTGAACAGTATGATTACCTCCGTTTCTTATGGTGGCCAGATGGCAATCTAGAAGCCGAGCTACAAGAGTATCGGATGGTTGTACATTTATTTGGAGCGGCCTCGTCGCCAAGTGTCGCTAACTTTGCCCTTAAGCGAACCGCAAGGGATAACGAAGATAAGTACGGTACCTTGGTTGCTGACACGCTGCGAAATAACTTTTATGTGGACGATTGTCTACGTTCCGTAAGCTCGGAAGGTAAAGCAGTCGAGCTGATTGAAGGTCTTCGGCAATCCTGTAAGAAAGGTGGATTCCGCCTCACCAAATTCACTTCCAATAGTCGTGCAGTTTTAGAGTCTATACCAGAGGATGAGCGATCGAAAGAAGTCAGATCAATAACTCTTGACTGTGACAACCTCCCTATCGAGCGTGCCTTAGGGATACAGTGGTGCGTACAATCAGATTGTTTTGGATTTCGAATCGTCATTAACAGCAAACCGTTTACAAGACGAGGAGTCATGTCCACCATCTCATCAATCTTTGATCCCCTGGGCTTCATCGCTCCTTTCACACTTCTAGCGAAGAAGCTGTTACAGGATCTCTGCCGCAATGAAGATCTCGACTGGGATGACGACATTCCGGAAGACTGCCGCAGTAAATGGCTAAGATGGTGTGGAGAGCTTCCGTTACTAGAGCAATTTCACATTGATCGGTGTCACAAACCGCCGGGTTTTGGCCCAGTTGTCTCCAGACAGCTCCATCTGTTCTCCGATGCAAGCCAGGTGGGGTATGGATGCGTTGCCTACCTACGTCTAATGGATAACATGGGTCGCATACATTGTTCCTTTTTAATGGGGAAGGCTCGTCTTGCACCTATTAAGGCCGTAACAGTCCCACGCTTAGAATTAACTGCAGCAACCGTATCTGTTCGCGTGGGACAAATGCTGTATGAAGAGCTTGAAGTTAAGCCTGAGTCTATCATCTATCACACCGACTCGACGACGGTTCTCCGCTACATAAGAAACGAGCGGAGGAGGTTTCAGATATTCGTGGCAAATCGTGTGCAATTGATCAGGGACTTCACTAGTCCTATGCAGTGGAAATACGTGGACACCAGTAGCAATCCGGCAGATGATGCCTCAAGAGGACTTTCCGCCGCTGGACTTCTGCAGCAGCAACGCTGGTCAAATGGTCCACACTTCCTAGGGAAATCAGAAAAGGACTGGCCGCAGCAGCCCTTTCCAGTCGGTGAGGTCCCAGATGACGACCCTGAGGTCAGAAAAGTTGCTTCCGCCGGTACCATGGTAATGGAAGCCACGGCTACGTCAGTTAACAAACTAATAGAATACCACTCGAGTTGGTATCGCCTGAGATTGTCGGTGGCCGCATTCCTTAGAATCAAGGCTGTATTGCGAAAACGGAAGGAGATTAGAGGCCAGGGTTCTCTCGAGATAGATTCGGACCATGGTCAGGCAAGGTCGGGCGTGAAGTCACTACAAGCTGAAACGAAGGTAGTGGGTGACTGCTGCGCACCGCTCTCAGTTCAAGAGTTTGAAGAGGCCGAGATGGCCATCCTTCGCTTCGTACAGTTGCAGTCCTTCAGTAGAGAGTTTGACGCTCTCAGACAAGTCAGTGACAAAGGCGGTGGAGACGAACGGGGTCGGGCAAAGCAAAAGAAAATGGTGCTGAAGAAAGCAAGTTCCCTAACTCGGCTGGATCCCTACATTCATGAAGGCCTCCTTCGTGTTGGTGGCCGCCTTAGCCGCGCTGACGATCTTCCAGAAGAAACGAAACACCCCATCATCTTACCTCGCAAGAGTCACGTTACGAACTTGATTATCAAACGCCTACACGAACGCCTAGCACACGCAGGCCGCGGTCACACACTTGCTAAATTGAGGGAGAAGTACTGGGTCACCGGTGCCAATGCTGCTGTTCGTCACCTAATCGCAAATTGTGTTACTTGTCGCCGTAATCGTGCCCCTGTCGCTGAACAGAAAATGGCTGACTTGCCTAAAGACCGAGTGACTCCAGCCCCGCCATTTACGTATACTGGCGTGGATTACTTCGGTCCGTACATGATCAAAGAAGGTCGAAAGGGACTCAAACGGTACGGATGCCTTTTCACATGTTTAGCAAGTAGAGCAGTGCATATTGAGACCGCCAATTCTCTCGAAACAGATTCATTTATCCAGGCTCTGAGGCGATTTATTGCTCGTCGTGGGCCTATCCGAGAGATCCGGAGCGACAACGGAACAAATTTTGTAGGCGCCAAGACAGAGTTACAGCAAGCAGTTTACGAAATGAACAACGAGCAAATCAGAAGCAGGCTGCATCTAGAGGGTACAGATTGGATTTTCAACCCACCGAGTGCCAGCCACATGGGTGGCATTTGGGAGCGGCAGATTCGCACTACCCGCAAAGTACTCACTGTTCTACTCCATGAGCATGGCTCCCGTCTGGATGACGAATCCTTTAGAACTCTACTATGTGAAGTTGAAGCTATCATTAACTCGAGACCGCTAACATTCGCTTCGAGTGATCCCGATGACCTCAACCCACTAAGTCCCAGCAATCTCCTGACGATGAAAACCAGCGTTGTACTTCCCTCAGCAGGAGTTTTTCAACGCGCAGATGTCTATATGAGGCGGCGCTGGCGGAGAGTGCAGTACTTGGCAAACTTATTTTGGACGCGTTGGAAGAGAGAATATCTCCCAACTCTCCAACCTCGTTCGAAGTGGAACAGTCCCAAACGGAATCTAGCTGTCGGAGACGTTGTCCTGTTGAAAGACGACAACTGCCCGAGGAGTGTTTGGCCGATGGGACGAGTCATAAGCGCGGAATCAGACAAGAAGGGGTTGGTACGCACGGTTCATTTGAAGACCCAAACCTCCCAACTACGCAGACCAGTTGACAAGGTTGTCCTCTTGCTAGCTAAGGAAGAACAATCGTGCCTCGATAATGAACAATGAAACAGGAAGCTCGTAAGGGCTGAACCTTCATGGAATATTCATAGTCCCTATTTCTTTAAGCGGATTGTGTGACGGACTAGACTCGTTAGCTTTAGCAAAGGACATGACAAGTTATTTTTCATAATTACTACTTTATTTTGTAGCTAAGAACTTTCCATGTTAAGCATCGCTTAAGGGGTCGGGAATGTTACTGCCGTTATGCGTGATGTCACGCACTCATTAGCTAGATCCCGAGAGGCGCTGCGAGTTAAAAAATACATGTGCTCGATCGAAGTGGAGAATCGTTTCAACGCCCGTTTAACGTCATCGTTTATATTATAAGGACACAAACGTAAGTTTTTTTGGTTTCGTTTCTTGTTTGTCTAGCCTTTTTCCGTATTTATAGTTGTAAATTTCCTTTGTTTCCTTTAGTTTTCGAAACCGTACAACGTTCGTTCAAGATTGTAAAGTCCATTTCATAATTACAAGTACGCGTGTTCAAGTTTGTGTTGTCGTACCGTTTTATGCGTGCACAGCCCTTAAAAGGTGGGATATTCAGGTGACAGCCTGGTGGCAAAATACCACCAATATCAAATCCTCTGTCAGCCATTACATTGTCCCCAGGTTCTAATAAGTGCATCACTCCTGATTGTTGTGTGATTTCCTTGTCAGAAACACGGCCACCCCATAGCTTTGACACAAATGTCACTTGACCATTTGGTGATATTCCTACTAATACTTTGAAAGTGTTATGATGCTTGCAGTTGGACCATCAGAAAATTGTAGAATTGTAAATTGAACTTTTGACATGATGCTCAATATTTCTCTGGGCTACTTGGCGTGAAGTCAGTTAACAAGACACTTGAAGATTCGAGTTATGTAAGTGTTTGTAATTAATCCATTCCTTGAGAAGACCTGTTAAGCACCACCGAGTGCTGGAACAAAAAGGCGGGAGTGGCATATAAAGAGGTGGAGGAGGCCCCAGTAGGGGAAGGGGGTGATCTGTCAAGCCTGTAGTCCAGACAGGTGTTTTACCCCTATGAGAATCAGAGAGGATAGGGTACTAAGCACAGTAGTAGGGGTCAGTAAATATGGAAAGCTTCTACAGTAAGGCACTTGACTTTCACTTATACTATTAGTAACTTGCAAGGAAGAAAGCAGTTCAATTTCAAGGCCTACCCAAAGTGGAAGGCAAAAGGCCTTATGGTTAGTAACTGCACTTGACAATAAGAAAACACACACCACTGGGCCAGAGGGGGCAGATTTAAATGGGTGTCCGAGCCAAAGGATCATAAAAGTATGAATTGAACTAGGCATAGCCCCTGCCCCAATGGGGCACTTGGCTCATGTGCAAACCTCACCTTTATCATTCCCTTCAGTACTCATAATGATTTGCACTCCTCAAGAGGCCAGTCAACATGCAATGAGAAATTTAATATGTTGGGTCATTCTGGCCTTTGACTTTCTTAGAGGAGTAATAGAGTGCTTTGTTATTCACGAAGACCAAAGTTCCTTCTTGTGCCACCCTCCCCTAAAAACATTCAATGTAAGTATATCATTGTGCAAGACTACATCCACAATACTAAAAAAAACTTACATATGTAAATTTTGTTCTTTTTACCCCCCCCCATTCCAAAAAAAACAAAAAACAAAAGTAAAAACAAAAACAAAGAAACCTTCTTGTTAACAGCTTTCATTATAATGGGTTTGAAGTCACCATGAATTAAATTTTTTTATAATGTATAAAATTGCCTTGAAACCAAAGGGAACCTCAAGATTACTAGGTTCCAACACCACAGAGGTAATATCCAACTGAGAAGAAAGATGAATAGCTAACAATGGGAAAGATTGAGATGAACTTGACAGGGCCTGAATTTGTCAAGATCTGGCATGAAGGAAGATATAAGCTTCTTAGGAGGGTTCTTGTTATTTTCATTCTATTATGCATTTTGAAATGGGATGTTATTATTTTTGGCAGGCAGATATACTGAATCACCATTGCGACTTTGATATAGTCATTATGTTTAAAAGAAAGCACCTTAATGGTGTCTCGATCTCAACATATGGCACTCTTGGGCTTGGGGAAGCCTTTGTCTCAGGAGAAGGAGTAATGGGGACCACATTTAAGGATATGTTTGAGGCCTTCTGTGAGGAATATGGTGATTACCTTAAGATTTATTCCTTGTCATGATTTATCACTTTGAAACTACGAATGATTAAATATCTAAATTGCAAAATAGAGGTCTCATTTTTGTAAAGAAATTAATATAAAGTAGACACTATTTTGAAAGACACCATAAAAATCAATATGTACAGAAACGTTGCTCTGTCCTTTTAATACAGAATTAGCATGATGTCATTTTCGTGCAGAATGATACCAATTAATTGACCAGTTTTCATTGTTTCATATTGTTAAAGGAAATTGAAAATTACGTATTCATTTTACAAGTGCAATAAAATATTTTCAATATTTTTATCAGATCTATCTTCAAGGCTTTCCTTCAGTTTGTTAGAGTTTGAAAATTGCCCATGCATGCTGATTTGCTTCTCATATTGTACATTTATTTATCATTTGTATCATAGTAAGCTTTATTTCTAGTGCCATTATAGTATAAGCTAATTTTTTTTGTGATTGCCATTATTTATTAATCGCAGGGCTATCAAAGTATGCTAGTAGATGGGATTCAAAAGTCATAAAAAAGTTTTTGCAGGGGGGAGGGGTGAAACCGGTTGCTTATAGGTTTTTTAACCAAAATAATTAATCACTCTGAATCGTGTTCAGTTGTATTTTAATGAATTTGTCTTTCCAGGAAAGAAGAGTGATGTTGCAAGTGAAGTCAGAGCACCACCACTCAATGGTATGACATATATATATATATACACATATATAACCTTAACTAACATGATATTAATTACTTATACTAATACTTACATGTACTACAGTAATATAACTTTCACTCTACTACTAACTGCTATTTAAGATTGTTAGTAGTAGAGTCAGTAAAAGTTATATTACTGTAGTACATGTAAGTATTAGTATAAGTAATTTTAGTGTCACAATTGATAGCTTCATATTCTCTGCTAAGCTATATAGCACACCACCTAATTAATCTATCACAAAGAGTAGAGTATGAATTCCCAGGGGTGTAGTCTGACCTTTCTTAGTTTTTCTCAAGGCTGGGGTAAGAAATGCTAGGAGATATGAACTACAATGAAGCTGCTCTAAAATCTGATGGTATTCACTTCCCTTTACGACGATATATGTAAATTACACAATATTCTCTTCGCCATCTGATTCCAAACACATTGAAATACATGATCACACACATTTATTTTGTTTTTTAGAAAATTTTAACATGCTGCTTAAGTTGTTAGGTTTAAACCAAAACTTCTTAAAGCACTTGCTGTACCTTCTGCAAATGTTACTATTCTGACATAACTCCACAATGCATTCATACATGTTCTGACTATTTCCTTTTGGTAGAATTATACTTACAAATGCACTAATGCCATTGGTGTGTAGTGGCTGGAGGTTGTCTGCAATTGGAGTGCATTTTTTTCTGATGCTTTTTATGCTTGTTTCAATATTAAATTTTTTTAAATTATTCGTGCTCATACCCTGTGGCAATAATTTTTTAAAAAATATATGGTTTAATTGCTTTCAGTCTGATTTTTTCAGTTATCAATACATCACATCATTATTATTATAATCAACAAAATAACAATGTTTAATTTAGTAAGCAGTCTATTGCTCCAGATTAATTTTTAATTTGGATCTAATTTATTCTCTTTCTGGAATAAATGTATATTTCTTATCAGATGATCGTTTTGACCACCCTGCTTCTCAGCCAAGAGTGGGCGAATGTGCACATGTTGAAGGCACAACCTCCCATGCACCATCAACTGGTATGATATATTATTATAGCTGTAAGGCTATTGTCAAATGATGGGCATAAATTGTGGTTTGAAAATGGCCATGTATTAGATTCATTCAGCGTTTAAACAAAATGTACTCAGAGACTGAGGTGGAATGCCTCATTATGAAAGCTCTGGTAATTGACTAATTTCAGACCATGGTCATTAATGAATGTGCATTATCAAGAGAAGAACTTGACATACCGTGTGTTTCTCACCTTATTTACCAGCTAACAATGTTCCTGACTCGCTGGATCGTCAGGCAAGAGGGAGCACAACTGAGGGAACAACGTCTCAGCCATTATCACATGGTATGGACACTGTTTATACATATATGTGTTTCTGCGTATTTATAAGCTATGTATCATGCAGTACAAAACCCAACAACTAATTTAACCTGATGCCATTCAATTCCAAATGACATTCAGATGAAAGGCTATCGTTAAGTGCTTTGCTACCTCTGCTTAAAAATTCAATTTGGCCTGTTAAAAGTTACAAAGGAAAATCGAGGTGATGCTACTTTTGACCCTCTCGTCGATAATGATTTCAATACACTATTTATTAGAATGAGATGTTATACTATTTTAAATGTCCCCCTGAAATAAATATCACTGAGTTGTATTTTACCAGCCATAAATGCCATTCCTGATATGCCTTGTCAGCAGGATTGTGAGACAGTGGCAACCTCCCCGGAAAACGGTACTACAAAGTAATATCGTGGTTAAATCCTGTCACAGTGTATTTATATCTCGTGTGATAAATCATGAAGTTATGAAGCCGAACTTTCGAGACAACCAATTCATTTCCATTTAGGAAAAAAATAGAAAAAGTTTTTGAAAATGATTTGATGCAATAACCTTTGGATTACTACGTGAAGTACGTCATTATGGCAAAGGCAAGTTTGTAATCGATGGGCATAATCATTTGTATACTTCGATCGTCGGTACGCTGTAATCACGAACTAGTAACAAATCTAGGCCTCACTTCTCAAGTGCCAAAATGTATGTATTATTTTGACGCTATAAACGTTCAAAATTACTGGGTACTTTTTTCCGTGACTTTGTATCATTTCTTTCTTTGTAGGGTCTGGACTGCCTGACGAGACGTCGGTTGGCAGCCCTCGGCCAACTGTGGTTTTTTACCGAGAGAATACAAAAAATGTGGCAGTGGGCTACCTTTGTCCCCAGCGGCACACCCTTCATGGCAAGCCTGTACCACAAGGCTTTGATGTGGTGCAGGTAACTTGGGTGGCTAACCAGGAAGGAGGAGTGGCTGCACCTATCGTATTGGGAGATGAAGAAGAAAACAGTCAATTATCGCCTGGGCACTTCTTTGCTTTGCCAAGGGCACAGCTTGTGAAGATAATAGTCGTCGACAGAGGAAATCAAGCAGCCTCTACGGCGACAACAAGTCTCACGCTTTGTTAAAATGAAAGTTAAAACTGCCAACGTTTTCTTAAGTTCTCATGATTTTTTTAGTTAGGTTAGTTGGCGTATGTGATCTGATTGGATATGGAGGAATTGCTCACCGTTCGATTATTAACCGTCACATGTGCGTGCTTTTCCACAGAAACAGGACACCTTGTCCTTCTGCATGACGACATGTCGAAACTTTTTTCCATCTTTATAATAATGATTTGTGTGTTAGGGGATCACTTTTTTTGTTCCTTTTTAAATTGGGGGTGTTTTGCGGTAATGTGGCTACAATGGTTTCCTTGTGTTCACTGAATGAACTTGTAATTAGCTGTCAAGTACTAAAGAAGCTTGCCTTATTTGCTGTGTTACTTTGCAGAATATTCTTCTGAGGTTTACTTTTCTTCCTTTCACCCCTACCTTTAAACAGTTAAATTTGTAGAAGTGCTTTGTATATACATTGAATTAAGGCCTTGCGTTTTATGCTACTAAGAACATCAACTCCAATTTACAGCAATATATGTTACCAACAATACATTAATTTCGGCGCTGTTATGGTTGAAATGAAATATTTCTTAGATTAATTCCTTTTATACCAGCTTGTAGAAAAAATTATGGAAGTGCACAAGCAAAGTGTGAAGTTTCTTGTAGCTTATCTTTTTTTCTCGGAAGAAAAAAAATGAAGTACTGTCCTTCAGACAATGAACCAACCTACAGTAGGACTGTTGACTAACCGTTTCGTAAGATTGCCCGTATTCCGTATTTTCAGATATTTCCGTTGAATTACATATAGTGAATTATGGTTAGATCGCTCCATGGTTAGATCGCTCCAAGTCAGATCGCTCCATACCGAAGTCAGATCGCTCCACTCGAAAGTTAGTTCGCTCCATCAAATAAGTTACTTCGCTCCATACATAAGTTACTTCGCTCCATGAAGAAAACTAACGTGGAAGGTTGATAAAAGACAGAAGGATAAGGGAAAAGAAAAGAAAGAGTATTGTAACGCGACTAAAGTAAAGATGGCAGATACACACGGGCCAGTATTTTATTCGAATGATCTTTTTAACACATTTAGACCATAACTTTATCATTTATTACACACTGAAACACTTATTTCATCATTTATTACGCACTGAAACACATTTCATCATTGGTAATTCGCTTTGGTGGGTTCAAGTGAACGAATCGTCGATCACTTTATATTTCAGCAACTTGATTGCAAGCAACATCATCAACTATAAACTACAAATATCAGAAGTTAGTTTATTAGTTTTCTACGTTCATTACACACTGAAACACTTGTTCCAACATTGGTGATTCGCTTTGGTGGCCTCAAGTTAGCGAATACGTCGATCAGCAACTCGATCGCAAGATGCAATACACATCATCAACTTTAAACTATAAAGATCAGAAGTAAGTTAGTGTATTAGGTTTCTACATGGAGCGAAGTAACTTATGTATGGAGCGAAGTAACTTATTTGATGGAGCGAACTAACTTTCGAGTGGAGCGATCTGACATCGGTATGGAGCGATCTGACTTGGAGCGATCTAACCATGGAGCGATCTAACCAGATACCCATATAGTGTGTGTTATGATCAAATACTGGACCTTGTTCGCATAGACATTTTTATTAAAATCACATTGTTTTAGGACACTTAGCATGAAATGAAAAGGCACCACCTTTCCGAAATTTACCAATTTTTGGGCTTTGACGATATGTCCCTTGTGATATTACAAGGTCCAACGAGCGCTGTAGAATTCTAGAATATTGTGAAAATATATTGAGCAATGTCTTGCAACATAATTTGGATACCCAGAATTGGTAAATCCTTTGCTGTCTTTCAGGCATCACCTACAGTGAACGGCAAGCGCCCTATTTTTGTAATGGGTAGTTCAAGACGAAACATTGCCGTTGCGTGTAGACTCATCAGAACCAAAGTGAAAATCGAGTTATGTGAACGAGATCTAATATGCATCTATAACACACCCAATATGCAAAAATTTGACGACAAACCATGGAAATCAATTAATATTTCTCACAACAATAAAGATGTAATTTGAAAAGAGATATCTATCCCAAAGGCGTCCATTTGTCCAACATAACGCACCCAATAATGAACTACGCTGGGGACCAATTGCCGAAAGCAGGTGGGATAGCCCTATTGCTAGGGTTACCCTAACAAGAGGGTTACCCTGGCATTCGCACACTTCTTCTCTTTTTCGATGACTCGTGTACAAGGTAGCCAGGGTTAACATGACTGCTAGGGTTACCCCAGCGCCAGGGTAACCCTAGCTGCCTTGTAAATGCTCTGCTAGAGACCTAGCAGAGATCTAAGGCTTTACATTGTTCTTCGTGATATACCAGGCTGCAATTGTCGATCGTGCAGGTATCCATTGTGTCTACCTTCCTTACCCGAAGTCATAAGTTCGCCAGGTGAACTCAACCTACGCAGTGAATGTTCGGTGCTTGGCACTGTAGATCTATGTGAATAGGGTTTAATATTGCCCAAAACGCAAGCAATATGCAAGCGCATCACGGCAAATGACGGAAAGTATAAGAACCGTTCCGCAGAATAGTTTCCAAAACACACCCAACTGCAAGCACTTTTCGGCAAATGTACGAAAGTGGGGACCTTTTCGCACAACAGAGAAAGCGCATTCTGAACGTAGATCTATGTGAATAGGGTTTAATATTGCTCAAAACGCAACCAATATACAAGCGCTTCAAGGCAAATGTACAAAAGCGAGGAGCTATTCGCACAAACCGGTGAAACTGCGATCCCACCGTAGATCTATGCGAATAGGGTCTAATAATATTGTCCAAAAAGCATCTCATATGCAAGCACTTTACGACAAATGTAAGAAAGTGAGCACCTTTTGCACAACAGAGAAATTGCGATCCGAACGTAGATCTTTGTGAACAGGGTCTAATATTGTCCAAACGCAACCAATTTGCAAGCACTTTACGGCAAATGCACAAAAGGAAAGTAAGGAAGGACCTTTTCTGGGAATAGAACATAAATCTATGTGAATAGGGTTTTGTATTGGCCAAAACACACCCAATATGCAAGCACAGTAAGGCAAATGACAGTGAATTGGTGCAATTCGAACGTAGGTCTATCTGAATAGGGTCTAACATTGCCCAAGACGCAACCAGTGAGTATGCAGGCAATTTACGGTAAATGTACGAAGGTGAAGACAAATTCACACATCAGAGAAAATTACAATCCGAACATGATCTATGTGAAAAGGGTCTAATATTGTACAAAACGCACCCAATATTCAAGCACTTTACGGCAAATGTACGAGAGGCGTGACCTTTTCGAACAACAGTGAAAGTGGAATTAGAATGTAGATCTATGTGAATAGGGTTCAATATTGACCTAAATTAAACACACCCAACATGCAAGCACATAGATCTATGCAAGCAAATAACGGCAAGAATGACCTTTTCGCAGAACAGTGGAAGAGACATTAGAACGTAGATCTATGTGAATAGCATCTAATATTGTCCAAACGCAACCAATTTGCAAGCACTTTACGGCAAATGCACAAATGGTAGGACCTTTTCGCAGATCAGTGAAAGTGGGATAAGAACTTCGATTTATGCGAATAGGGTTTAATATTGCCCAAAAATAACCCCAAATGAAAGCACATTAAGGCAAATTACGGCAAGAAAGGACCTTTTGACAGAACATTAGAAGAGAGATTGGAACGTAGATCTATGTGAATAGGGTGTAATATTGCCCAAAACGCAACCAATTTGAAAGCACTTTATGGCAAATGGAAGAAAGTGAGCACCTTTTGGAAAACAGAGAAATTGCGATCCGAAGGTAGATCTATGTGAACAGGGTCTAATATTGCCCGAGACGCAGCCAATATGCAAGCACTTTACGGCAAATGTTTGAAGGACAAGACCCATTCGCACAACAGAGAAATTACGATCCGAACGTAGTACGTGAATAGGGTCTAATATTGTACATAACGCACTCAATATTCAAGCACTTTACAGCAAATGTACGAAAAACTGGACCTTTCCGAACAGTGAAAGTGGAATTAGAACGTAGATCTATGTGAATTGGGTTTAATATTCCCCTTAATGCACCCAATATGCAAGCACATTAAGGCAAATTATGGAAAGAAAGGACCTTTTTGCGGAACAGTGGAAGAGGGATTAAAACGTACATCTATGTGAATAGGGTTTAATATTGCCCTAAACGCACCCAATATGCAAGCACATTAAGGCAAATTACGGCAAGGACCTTTCCGCAGAACAGTGGAAGAGGGAGTAGAACGTATAGGTCTATGTGAATAGGATCTAATATTGCCCAAAAACGCAATCAATTTACAAGCACTTTACGGCAAATGTACGGAAGTGATGACCCATTTGCCCAACAGAGAAATTACAACCCCAACGTACATCTATGTGAATGGGGTCCAATGTTGCCCAAAACGCACCCAATATGCAGGCACTCTACAGCAAATGTACGAAAGTGAGGACGTATTCGCACATCAGAGAATTTACTATCCGAACGTAGCTCGATGTAAATACGCCGTAATATTGTCCAAAACGGACCCAAATTGCAAGCACTGTACGGCAAATGACGGAAAGAAAGGAATAGGTTCTTATATTGCCCACACCGCATCCAATATCATGATACAAAGCACATTACAGCAAATGAAGGGAATAGGGAATTCCCTCTAAGACGTGCCTGCAGGGAATCATGGTAAAAAAACTAAGAAAAAGAAATAAGAAAATAAAAAGAAGTCCAAGACTTAGAAGCGATAAATGCAACTACCATAATCCCCTGCAGGCGCTTGTCATATAGGGAATTGCCTATTGAGAAGTTTTTAACACAACAGTGCAAGTGGTATTCGTACATTGATGTTTATCTCTCCAGGTCGGAAATATTGCTATTACAAGCTCAATGTGATTTTATATTTTTTTTTTTTTCGCTTTCGTTATTATCAAAATGACTATGTGACAAATAGACACCCATTTTTTTTACTATTTTGTGTGCTCCAGGCAAATGTAAAATGAAGACGTTTATCAGGAATCAAGGGGTTAAAATTTCTCAGACCAGTTCTAATTTCATTTGCCCTTTTTCAGCGAAGAAAAAGCAAAAACCTATTTTCAACAAGGGAATAATTGGGTCTCAATCTACTTAAGCCACACCAAGGGGGGCACCCTTAAGGTCTTTTCAACCTGCCACGTCAAATGACTAACATGTTAACCCAATTTTAATTTTGCTGCGTTGATTGGCATGGCCACGCCTTTATGTCGATGTAACGGTAGATGCCGCCAACTGCAAAAATGATGGATATTGCCATAGCAAGACCATGATAATAACAACAACAGGTTTTAATATGTGCCAAAAAAGGAATAAAACCGATTAAGAAAGGTATATAATAAACTTATAATTAATATTTAATGGTATTAACAAAAGTAATGACAAGGCATTATTAACTGTTCACTGTATATTTTTCAATAAAGAAGCTTTGTTTACATGTGGGACTTGTGCTGAAGTCCTGTTGACCAGTGCCCAAAGAGCAAAACTACGTGCAACGATATTTACAAGATGCGTGTATGCCTAGGGGGTTTATGAGAGAGTGACCTATGCGTGGAGACCTTCCCGTGTGCTTGGCGACGTGGGTATGCAGGGCACTATTGCCATCAAACAATTGTCGATCTGCTGTTAGCGGGCAGCAACCTGAACATATTCTCAACGCCTTACTTATGTTCAATTTGCTTTCAAGGTGAAGTAGCGAGAGCTGCAAAGTCGCCCCGACACTTAAAATTGAAGAAGACTAGTCCAATCTTTGTTAAGACAAATGCCTTTGGAAATAGAGACATTTGCACTTCAACCGATGGAGAGCACAGTACTGAGAAGTTTTAAATGTCAAATTCATTGACGAAGGTAAGCATTCTACAAGAGTGAAGTTGTAGACATTCTACAAGCGTGAAATTTAGAGAAACAATAATAAGTTTTCTAGTAGTGACCGAATTCCACCAACAAGTTTTCAGATGGGCAGCTCATGATACTTCCCCTTTAAAGAAACGTCAAAGCGCTAAGGTTCCCAAAAGTACTTTGGTCATGTTCTTCCAAAGCCCACACAAACTTACAGAAGTCACTTAAATTCAATGTGGAGCCTTTTACTATGACAGCACCACTGGATCCGTGAAGATGTGTGTCAATATACATGATATTCGGTGGAGTAAGCACAAACAAAGAGGTCTTCTCGTTAATTACAATATTTAAAAAGTAGGTTTTATCGTCGGTCAATTTACGTAACTGCCCACACAAGGTGGACAACTCGTGAACATCTTCCAATCTTACTGGTAAGGGCTCTGCTACAGACACATGCACATTGGAGAAGGATACGAGAGTAGCAGCTTCTTGAACAGACAGATATCTGCTGGGAAGGCTATCCCGACAAATGTCATACATTAGATTTCCTATCTCAATACAGCCGCACAATATTCGGAGTACATTACTAGGCAGAAATCCTTCCTCTGGAATCTGCATATTTTTCCTTTTAAAAAGGCATGCGAGAAGAATAGAAATAAAACTGCATGCATTACTTCCATTACGTTTGTTAAACGTGCTCTGACTGATGTCCTGAGGGAAAAGCCAAACATATATGTTTTGACGTATCAACTCAGAACGCAAAGGAGGAAACGGCTGCAGTTCATCAGTGAACTCTGTCAGTTCATCATCAGCTCGAATGGCACCCGCTACTTGTTCTTCCTGTAGATCACCTAGCTCGTCTTCGTCCCCTTCATCCTCTTCGCCTTCCGATACATCTTCAACATCATCCTCTTCCTCCTGCTCAGAACCATCGTCCTCGGAATTGACAGCCAGCTCTTTAAATGACGACAACTCATTTGATAACACTGACGAAAAAGCATTCAAGCCAGCTGCAATCTGCCTCAAGCAGAACTCCTTCCCCTCTTCCAACAAAGAAATCTTTCCCTTGGTCACCTTTCCACTTATAGAAAGAGTGGCACAGTCTGACACCTAAATAAAAGAAACAAAAGAGCGCTGTTTCGGCTTGTGTAACCTAATAAGCATGGCGTAGCTTAAATTCCAATGATAGGTATGTGTGTGTGTGTGCGTGCGTGCGTGCGTGAATGCACCCTACAGTCAAAGCTCTTGTAAGCGACTACACGCTGAAACAAGAAATTTCGGGAGCTTGAGAGATCTTTTTGAAAGCTTGGTCACCTTGGTCTTTGAGTAACACTCCTTATTTGTTTGTAAATCATCTTTAATTTTACATTGGACATTCCCATCAACAAGATTTATAAAGCAAAGTTGTATAACAGGTAATGTGATCAAGTAGCAATACAACTCAGAACCTTTGAGAGCTTGAAAGGGAAAAAGACCAGTTGATGGTTTCCAAAAGTTATAGCAGACGCTTACGAGAGCTTTTATTAACAGTGGTGGTCGTAACTAGAGGTAGTCGATTTTCCAAGGTGTTTCCAATCCTTCGATTTATTCATAACGGCAGCCATGGACAGCTACATCACCAATGATATTGAAAAACTTAACAGCACCAAGAAACAAAGTACGACAGATCCAGCATCTAAAGTATAAAGCATACGCCTTATCGCATCTTACTCTTTCCACAAAGTTGTTTTCACTTGCAGTAGTGCAATCCTCATCTAATTGACACACTTGAGAACCTGTATCCACAGCATCTAACAATAAAATGAGTCAATCTCCAAATGAATAATCTCCACGCCAAAAATTAGGTTGGAAAAAATTTTAATGATGCAAAAGAGGAAAATTGTTTAACTGTAAATTTTGATCATCGTTAAAGTAGTAGGGAGGTGTAATAGGTCTTACTACTCGCCAAAGCTATCTCGGCAAGTTTAACCAAACCTTACGGGCAAAACCACTTCAAGATTAAGAGTTAAGGTGTTAAATAAGCAAAAAGAAGTTGGAGTGTTAAATTTCTTTGCTATGGAAATGGGACATGGCATAGTACACACTGTTACCATTTAAAGAAATTTGTAACTCCTTTTTCTTCTTATCAATTTCAGGAATGATTCGATCCTTGTAGAACGAAATGAAGGAGTTCATCTCTCTCTTTATCTACCGCTCTCTTGGTACTCCGAGGAACTACATTGTACAAATAAAGGTGGTTTTAACATCAAAACAACAAACAAATAAAACTACTCCAGATGAAAGCTACAAATCTAAACAGAATCGAAAACAGCGTTTCAGAAAACTGTAGGAAAACTTGTTAACATGGAAAGACGGGCTACTAGCATATCTTGCAGTTGTCAAATAATGCAACTGATAAATAAGCATTGATCAGCAATAGCTTAAAACCGTGAGGCAATTACATAATCACTCAAGAAAAATGCAGGACTAGCAGTTGTTCTTACCACGGTCATCCACTGAGCTAACAGTTACATGCCACGGGAAGACTCCATTCTCAATGCCTTCTAGGGAAACCTTGGCACTTTCCCCAACCAGTTGATTATACTTTGTGACAACCTTCTGCAACAATTCCTTCTCAATGGAAACTTTTCGCCGAATCCTTGTCCTCTGCTTACTGGAATCTAATATACAAAAAAGTCTAGTAGGTACAGCTATAAAAAAAAGACTGTAGAGGGGGTAACAAAGAATAGCCAGATTTTTCTGTTCTAGTCTCTTATTTCTCGTGCAAACTGTAACAAGGTATAAAAATAATAATAATAATAATAATAATAATAATTTAACACTAAAATCAGCTACCGTAATAAGCAACGTTTGGACATTGTCTAGATGTCATTGCCAAGTAAACTGCGTAGGATTACTTATTCGATAATGATAAAGGTAATAAACCTCATTGACACTAATTTGGGTAAAATAACAGTAGAAACCCGCTTTCTCGGACTTAGTTAACGTGAATTCCCCATTCACTTGAACAAATTTTAATTCTCCATAGTTTTGACCCTATTTTTGTCAGTTATTTACTATCTGCTATCTTGAACTCCCTGCAAACTCGAACTAGTTTTGTCTTCCATTGCCTCAAATGTCATCCAAATTAATTAACCCTGGTAACTAGAACTCAGTAAGAGTCAACTCAGAGTCAGTTGCTTGAGTGGTTGGTATCTTTAATCTTTATGATAACAGGAATTAACCAATTAGCCTGAAGGTTAAAAAAAAAACTGTTGAAAACTTATTTAACCAAGGTCTTTACTGTCTTTGAAGAGTATCTGCCCTGCTAACTCAAACCCCCGCTAACAAAAATTGTTCTTCTTCTCCCCTGGGAAATGAGTGTCTGAGTAGCGTGGTCTCTACTTTATATATCTAGTCAGAACTAACCTCCCAGCCTTGCCATGTTGTACACCATCTGAGCAATTGAGAAGTGGTGACGTTCCATCCGATTTCTTAAATGGGTAGAGACTTTTTCCACCAAAATCTCTTCTCCATCTTCTCCAGCATTTGTGCATGCCACGTTTTCACGACCAGCAGAAGATCCTGCAACTACTCGGTCATACTGCTGGCCATACAACTCCTTGGCAGCTTCACACAGGTTCTTAAGCCTTGTTGGCATGGTTTGAGATTGTGATGTCTTTATCAAAAACTCTTTTTCTTGCGGTGAAATAATTACTTTTATGGAGGACTGAGAACTCTGCTCTTCTGAAACAGAGTATTAAAAGAAGGTAAGTATGTGTCGATATAGCAATAATAAATTCTCCAAGAATAGCAATGATGTAGAATAATAGAATACCAGTTCATGTTAATAGCAAAGTGATACATTAAAAAAAAAAAGACTTCTTTAGATCTCCATAATAATGTGGAAAATATTCAGTAATACCATTATTAACTTGGCAGGAGTGATGGCTAAGTACCAACAAAAATCTTACTCTGGGCAGCACGATAGATCTCTTCCTTCCAGGAAGACAGCACATCAGCTGAAACATGAAGCTCCTTGAGGATCCCTGAAAGTTCACTTTCTATGGTGGATAGCTGCATCTTCACCTGTGGAGGCAAGACTTGACACTAAGTGCATGAGGGGTATACAACATTTTCTTAAAATGCTTAGCAAAATGAACAGTACACTGGTTTACCCTCAATGCACTGCCAACGTGTTAACAAACAAGTTACAAGCATGTCTTGAATAACTATGATCTATAAAAAATACAACTGAAACCACAAAGGGAAATATCTCCGAGAGTAACAGATTTCTCTATTACGTAAAAAAAAAGGTTAAACTGTCATACTTCAACTGGGCTTAAAACGAATTCCACACAAGCTTCTTACTGCTAAAATAATGATACCTATACCTTTGTGTATCGCTTTGCCAGTGACTGAGGCAATCTTTCAACCTTTTTACGATTCCACTGCAGGGCATGCTCTGTGAGCAATTCTTCTCGTTCTGTGTATGACAAAAGAAAAGAGAGAAAAATCAAAAAATTAAACATTTATTTGACTTGATTCAGAAGTTTCCATTCTATACAATTCGTAAATGTAAAATTTATATATATATATATATATATATATATATATATCTATATATTCTTGACTACATTTTGGCATTGAAAGAAAAAACCTTCTACTGAAAATTATGGCACGAAAGTGGAAAAACAGCAAACCTTCAATTAAGCTGGGCGTGACTTACTCAGTACCCCCAACACTTAAAGAATGGCAACTAAGAGCTGTAACCAGTGTATGTGCTACTATGTTTCTAACCTGTTTTTTCTTAACTTGACAACAGTAGATGCTTAAGGTGTAAGTATGGTAATACTTAAAGCTGAATGACAAGAAAACCTACAAATTAGATGTTAATAGTTACATTTATAACTTAAGATACCTTCAGGAAGCATATGCTTAGTACTGGTGCCTACTCGAGAGAAATGGCTGTTTACTTGCTCCACTTCCTCTCCAGTGGTTGCAGAAGCACCATTCTGCCATCTACCACCCCAGATAACCTGAACAATTTAAATATCAAAAAAGAATAGAAACACCATTGATATGTCCTGTAATTTATTTATATCATGAAACTACCATGGAAAATCAGAAAAATTTCTTTGTTCTACTAATCCTATAACACTGACCTCTGAGTAAGAAAGCAGAGAAGTAACCACTTACAGCCTACATTAATTGGTGAAATGGCACTTGGCAGATACTGATTTTGTGGTTGCCATTAATAACAACCATTGATAACGGTACAAGTACGAGATCAAGAAAAAGTATGAGTATGATTTTTTTTAATTTCAATGCGGATATGCTACCTGGAGCGTACACTCTTTTCTGTTGATGACCAGTTGAGTGGGAGACAACTGGTATGGATTCTCATAGTCATACTCTGATCTACAGGTCAATAATATCTCACTTCTTGTTTGAAGATCACATGAATTGAAAAAGTGTATAACTCTATACTGCTGCTGGTGATGAGGTTAAAGTAAAAATTGCAATCATAAAAATAACAATTGCAAGCAGAAAGAAGTATGAAGGTAATTATGGGTTAATTTGTACTATAGAAATACTAAGATTATTATTATCATTATTATTGTTATTGTAAATGTAATTGTAATTTTTATTGCTTTTAATATTATTAATATTGAAATGCGAAATTGTCTATTCATAAAACATATTTCTGGAGAAGTTCAACAAAAAATTAATTCAGTTTCAGCAATAACCCACCTGACAAGACCATGAGTGGGCCTTGGCATGCATCACGGATAATGCTGGTTTCATATTTTTCGCCGATTCACCATCATGCTTTTGAAGCCATGGCCAGAACTTGCAAACAACATCATACCAAAAGTACTTCACCTGTTTTGGAATAAAATATGATTTCTGAAGATAGTGGGCATACCCATAAATTTCTCCATACATCATATTAACAGCCTTCTGTGCCAGTGAGTGTCTGCATCCAGCTATTTCCAATCCAGTCTCTGAAAGATTTTTTTTCTTGCGCAGTGTATTACTAGCTGCTCGCCAGTTAGTTTCACCACAATTGTTCTGATCTTGTTTGTTGGTCTGCAAAGTTGACAACATGATAACAACATGTAATTAGATAAAAAAAAAACAGTTATCATGCTTTAAAACTACCCGCAATCTTATTTTCCCTTGATAACTAAAGGAACTGCTATCACTTATTCATTTGGCTCATAAAAATATTAACAGCCGATAGTTTCTGGGAAATTTGAATAGTTGCTTACACTGTGTTTGGAGCCTTGATACACTTTTTGAATGTGCTTGTCAACCTCTGTGTTGAGGCAACAAAGACATCACCATAGAAACAATCTCTTTGTCTTCTGAAAAAAAAATAGACTGCATATAAAACAATTTTAATTAACTACTACCTAGAAAATGAAACAACTAGTCAGAAATGTGAACTTAGTAAAATTATAAATTAATGTACTCAACAATATCCATTTTGGCAGATGGACAAATGAATGTTAAGGTTATTGAAAGAAGACATTTGAACTGAGAAACTATCCAAGAAGGGTACATTTTAAGTCTTGAAGGAAGTCCTAAGAACTAGAAAATGGTTTTGCAGAGCACTCACGATCCAGCAGACTTGAATCTGTAAAGCTTCATATTTCCATCCACATGGACTGAATGTTGAGAGTCTTCACAAGCTGGGCACTTCATCCAATCCATGTGGCGTAAAATATTAACCTTATACTGGCAATATTTCCACTCCTTAAAAGCACATGAAAAGGAATTACTGTTGATGGTTCCAACCTAAAAGACATGAAATAAAATATATATTATTGGTAAGCGAAAATGACTTGCACTTGCAGGATAATCTGCATGAAATTTCAATGACTTTAACAACAAAGGGCCAGGCTGAGATGAAAATTTTGTCCACGAACATGGTAACAAGTAAGAGAGGGAACATTCAGGGAAATTTAGTTTGCCTTACAGTAACTATACATCAAGTTTTTTTAAATAAAAAGAATAAACTTATAGAGGTAACATGAGACCAGCGATTCTGAGATAATAAAGCTTAACTGAAGATGCTGATGCACAATGAATACACAACTATATTTAGCGTGTTTTAAGTCATAAAAACTACAAACTGGAACACAATATTATTGGAAAATTCATTGCTTTTGTGCGAATGTTTGAAATTGTAATGCCCTTACTAATTCTTCTTGACATATTTAGTTACGTGACAAGAAATTTGCTTCTCTAAATAGTGATTTCTTTTCTGATTCAGTACGTACATTTCTGTTTTGAGGTATTAATCACATAAAACTATATTTCACAAGTGTCCATTGAGGGTTTTTAAAGTGGGGGTTGTCCGTCTTGGAGAGGTGTCTGTCTTATAAGGCGTTTAGTTACAGTACGGGACAAACAGAAGGTGTCCGTCTAAGAAATGTGTCCATCCTATAGAGGCGTCTGTTAAGAGGTA
>NC_089315.1:21397509-21417509 GCF_036669915.1 Pocillopora verrucosa | reverse complement strand
GGAGGCCCCTCTGGAACTGGCCCAGTAACCACATTTACAAACAACCACCAGATATGAAAGACTTGTCCAAAAGCCAAAGTTCAATGACCATTAACTTTACCAGCAAGTGGGCTCACAGAGTACACCCACATAAGAGCAGTTTATAGCATTATATTGGGTTCTCCTTTGAGCCATATTGCCAACTTATTCAACATTTCCAGATCTACTGTTTCCAGGATATTTACATCATGGGGAAATTTACAGTTTTTTGGTTTGGGATCTATTAATTTCTGGTTGCCTAAACATGCATTTCAGATGCCTGAGAGTTTTTGAAAATGGTTGGTTGGTTGATCCTTGATGCCACTGAATTAAAGATAGACACCTTCCTTGTTGCTAAGGCAATCTCAAGTGTTTTCACAATACAAAAGTACCACCACATCCAAAGCACTTTTGGGTATTGCTCCCTCAGGCAGTGTTACTTTCATATCTCAGTTGTATACAGGAGGCATATAAGATAGAGAAATCACCAAACAGTCTGGAATTCTAACATTGCTTGAAAGAGGGAACAGTGTAATGGGTGATAGAGGGTTTACAATGAATGACCTCCGATAGCCTCTTGGATGCACTCTTAATAGTCCTCCTTTACTAAATAACCAGGGGCAATTTACAGAGGATCCAGTCAAAGAGACTCATGAAATTGCAAATGTGAGGATTCATCTTGAGAGAGCTATAAGTAGAATTAAGACATTTAAAATGTATTTCCAATTAATCAGGCTGGCTTGCTTAATTAGATTAAGGCAGTTTGTACACTTCTGGTAAATATTCATCACCAATAGAAGTGATGAAGTAATAATGAGTAATTTTATTTTTATTTCCTCAACAGTCATTCTCAGCTACAATACAAGATACACATACTATATATAGGCATATAACTTTGTATAGTACATTGCAGAAAGTAGCTGCTTTAATGTAAACATGGAAATGAAAATAACACAATACTGAAACAACCAGCCACAGCCAAAACAAAGACAGAATAGTCCAAACGGCTCTATCATACATTTGAAAACATTTGGGCTAATGGGCCCTCTTTGAGTCTCTTTGACTGGATCCTCTGTAAATTGCCCCTGGTTATTTAGTAAAGGAGGACTATTAAGAGTACATCCAAGAGGCTATCGGAGGTCATTCATTGTAAACCCTCTATCACCCAACTAAGGCCACAACCACACCACACGCCTCATAACGAGGCGTTCAACCATGATAGGTGTGTTCATCTTCACTCTGCAGGTTTTCAGTCTTATCTGTGGCTATACTCACCTAACTGGTCTCCGAGCCACCATACATTTTTCATGACACAATGGTTTCCTCCCAGCAAACCTTGAAGGAATTATAGGCAGTTTTTGGAGCCATGTGCAGGTTAAGCGTTGCTCTTCTCGTCGTCACCGAGGGCACCATGTTAGAAGATGTGCTTCAAACAAATATCTTATCCTTCCATCTCCATATAATGTTCTTCGAAATGACTGTGGAAGTAGAGGTGGCAGTGTACTTTTAGCTGTTAAATCTAATATATCATGCTCAAGACATCCAGATTTGGAAGAAGATATTTGCGAACTCTTATGGGCCGAGATTCCACTGAAAAATTCAGGATCGTACTTCCTAGGAGTATTCTACCGCCCTCCTTCAAGTGACATGAACTACCTAGAGGGCCTTAAAAGGTCACTGGAAAAAGTTACAGTGGTATGTGATCACACTAATATTGTTCTTTTGGGTGACTTTAATTTTCCAGATATTGACTGGGACTTGATATGCCCCTCTCAACCAAATGTCTTATCACACTATTTCTGTGATAATATTGTGAACTTCTATGGTTTCTCTCAATTGATCGATGAGCCTACACGTCGGGATGCTATCCTAGACCTTGTGATATCTAATCGTCCAGAATCGATTAAAAACATCCAAATTTTGGATGGGATTGGCTCTTCAGACCACAATGTTGTCTCTCTCAAGTTGACATGCAAAGTCACTCGTCCATATCAACGGCCAAAACAAATCTTTGACTACAAAAATGCTAATTGGGATAACTTTTGTCTTGAACTATCAAATATCCCATGGGACGCTATATTGAACGACAATGACACAATGGAAGAGGTTTGGTTAAATTGGAAGTCTGCATTCTCTAAAGCCGTTGAAAACAACATTCCTTCAAAGAAAATAAAATCAAGACAAAATGTGCCCTGGATCACTTCTGATATACGCAAGCTATTCCACAAAAGAAAACGCCTTTGGAAGAAAGCCAAATCTACCCAGCTTGACGTTGATTTGAATGAATATAAATCGTTAAGGAATAAAATTAAATCGGAACTTAATAAGAGTTATTCCAACATGTCGACTCATTAATTGATTCCAAAAACCCTAAACGCTTCTGGTCTTTTATAAATCCAAAACGAAAAGCAAATCAATACCTGTCGCTATGAAATGGTCAGATCGTGGTGTCACGGCTTCTACTGGCAAGGACAAAGCAGAGTTAATTCGCAAATTTCTTGCATCGGTGTTTACCCACCCTGACCCAGCTACTGACGTTGATGAGGATGCCCATTTACATGGTTCAGGCTTCGATATATGTAGTATACTAGGACAGCGGTTGTTTATGTAAAAGTATACATCCGGGAAAGTGTGAGCGCGGGAAGATTATTAAAGAAACGTGTACTGTGTGTACTGTTGTTGTTCGCCTTCGTGGCTGCTTTTTGTGGCATACTTCTTCATTTTTAGACACTACAAATTGGCGACGAGGATGGCGAATTCAGTAGAAAGGGCGCTTCCACCTCTAGATTTAACAGGGTCTTCCTCTCAGGTTGCGGAACGATGGCGACAGTGGAAACGATCGTATCAGTATTACATCGATGGCAAGGGAATTACGAATCCTTCTCGGAAAACAGCTCAGTTACTTCATTTAGCAGGTATGGAAGTACAAGATATTTACGAAGATATTCCAGATCCTGGACCACTGAATGCTAACGAGGATAATGAGTATGTGGTGTGTCTGCGAAAGTTGGATGCTCATTTTCGAGCCGAGGACAATGTACCGTACGAGCGTCATGTCTTTCGTCAACTTACGCCGACAAAGGGAGAGACCGCCGATAAGTTCATGGTTCGTTTACGTAAACAAGCTCGTCATTGTAATTTTGGTCCAACTTTGGAAGAAAATTTACGGGATCAATTGATTGAAAAGTTGCCTAATGTTGAGCTAAAGAAGAAGCTATTGGAAGTCGTTAATATTACTCTGCAAGCAGCAATGGATAAAGTTCGAAAGTGGGAAGCCTCACACGAGCAGGCAGGTCAAATGGTCATGCCAAGCCAAGAACCTGGAGCAGGTACTCATGCAGTTGAAGAACGTCCTGGGCGTGGAGACAAAGGGAAAAGCGTTTGTTTCAACTGTGGTAAAGAAGGTCATTTTGCCCAAAGTACAAATTGTCCCGCCCGAGGTCGCAAGTGCAGCAAGTGTGGTAAATATGGTCATTATGCCAGCTGTTGCAAAGGGGGAAGGAACTCGAAGCCTGGAAAACAAGGTAACAACCAACAACGGGGAGGCAGACAGCAGCGTCATGGTAAGGGGAGACGGGCAAATCATGTTGAGGGTCATTGTAACGAGTCAGGTGAGGATGACAGTTTTGCTTTTACTATAGAAGAACAGACATGTGCTATGTCAAATTCCTCTGAACCCGTTATCTCAGTGAAGATTGGTGGAATCAGCAGAGATGTGTTGATTGATTCAGGTTCTGCAAGTAACCTCATTAGTAAAGATACACTGCAGGAACTTAAGTATCAGGGGCTCAAGATTGAATTAAAACCTTGTCTGAAGAGATTGTATGCTTATGGGGGTCGAGAGCTTAAAATTGAGGGCCAGTTTCAGACAGAAGTTTCCGTACCCAAAGCAAAGGTTGTGGCAGATTTCATTGTTGTTGAATCCGGGCGTTGTTTGCTGGGATATTCGTCCGCCACAGATCTTGGAATCCTTCGTGTGGATCTCTCGGGAACTCTTGGGACAGGAGACTGTAACACTGTTGATGGTACCTTCGTGGGAGGACTCAAAGCAAAATACCCCAGTGTATTCCAGGGAATTGGAAAGCTTAAAGATTATCAGTTGAAGCTACACATTGACCCCAGTGTAACTCCAGTCGTTCAAAAAATGCGACGAGTACCTTTTTCTGTAAAGGACAAAGTAACTGCCAAGGCTAACGAACTCCTTGAAAAGGACATAATTGAGAAAGTCGAGGGGCCTACGGTGTGGGTAAGCCCAGTCGTTGTTGCTCCTAAACCGTCCGGGGACATAAGGTTGTGTGTCGACATGCAGAGAGCCAACGAGGCCATTATTTGGGAAAGATTGCCCATACCAACCATAGATGAAGTCCTTGAAAGTCTTAATGGGAGTGGTGTTTTCTCGAAGTTAGATTTAAGGTGGGGTTTTCACCAAATTAAGCTGGATCCTGATTCAAGGGATATCACTGCTTTTGCCACCCATGATGGTATATTCCGCTACAAACGTTTGAGTTTCGGTGTAAATGCCGCACCAGAGAAGTACCAGCATATCATCACCCAGTCAATGGCAGGTCTACAAGGGGTGTCAAACATAGCAGATGATCTTATCGTTCATGGTCGAGACACTGAAGAACATGATAAGAACTTACACAGTGTGTTGCAACGTCTTAGTGAGAAGCAGCTGACTTTGAATGCTGAAAAATGCACTTTCCGAATGACTAAAGTGGTATTCATGGGTCTTTTGCTGAGTAAGCATGGCATCGGCCCAACGGAGGAAAAAGTCAGAGCAGTTGCAGAGGCAAGTCAGCCTCAGACACCCTCAGAAGTCCGTAGCTTCTTGGGGCTCGTTGGATTCAGTGCCAGGTTTATACCCGATTTTGCTACCACTGCTGATCCCCTCAGAAAACTTGCAAGAAAAGGGGAACCGTTCGTTTGGGGCAAGGAGCAGGAGCAGTCGTTTCAGAGATTGAAGAGTCAAGTTGCAAGTGCACCAGTCCTAGCTTACTTCGATAAGGACACACCCACCCGTGTTATTGCTGATGCAAGTCCTGTTGGACTTGGCGCCGTGCTGGTGCAAGAAAAGAATGGGGAAAGCCGTGCCATCTGTTATGCTAGTCGTAGTTTGAGTCAAGTGGAGCGTCGTTATAGTCAGACAGAAAAGGAAGCACTAGCCTTAGTCTGGGCTTGTGAACGCTTCCACCTCTACTTGTACGGGCTTCCGCAGTTTGATCTGGTGACAGACCATGAAGCACTTAAAGTCATCTATTCCAGGAAGTCTAAACCTTCAGCCAGAATAGAGCGCTGGGTTCTGCGTTTACAACCGTACAACTATCAAGTTTGCTATGTGCCTTCAAGAAAAAACATCGCAGATGCCCTTTCCCGACTGACGAAGATACCGGCGTCAGACAATTCCGCAGAAGATGATGGATATGTACGCGCGATAGCTCTACATGCTGTCCCCGCTGCATTGAGAATCAAAGAGATTGAACAAGTCTCAGCACAAGACTCTGAGTTGCAAGCACTCAGAAATTGTCTCATCGAAGGGAAATGGGACAATGCCCCATAGCAGTATTTGCCAGTGCGCAATGAGTTGACTTTTATTGGCCATGTAATTCTCCGGGGGACAAGAATTGTTATACCCCAAGCACTTCGCAAGAGAGTCGTTAGTTTGGCACACGAGGGGCACCAAGGAGTCACAAAGACAAAGGAGAGACTTAGAACAAAAGTCTGGTGGCCTGCTATGGATCGTGATGCCGAGAAAAGATGTGCAGAGTGTTACGGGTGCTAGATGGTTACAAAGAACGTTCCACCCCCACCATTGAAGTCAACACCGTTACCCAACAAACCATGGGAAGAAGTAGCTGTGGATCTAACGGGTCCGTTACCTTCTGGAGAACACTTGTTAGTTCTCGTTGATTATTACAGCCGGTGGATAGAAGTTGATGTTATCCGAACAACTTCCAGCAAAACCATCATTCATTGCTTGGATGCCCAATTTGCAAGACATGGGTTGCCTAAAGGTCTGCGTACCGACAATGGCTCAAATCTTGTATCCAAAGAAGTAGAAGATTACCTGAATGAAATGGGGATTGAACACCGTTACACAACACCTCTATGGCCAAGAGCTAATGGCGAGGTAGAGAGGCAAAACAGGTCGCTTCTTAAGTCCATGAGAGCAGCCCATGCAGAAGGACAGAATTGGAGAGAGGAGCTAAACAGGTTTCTTTTGGCGTACAGGTCCACGCCACATTCAACCACAGGAAAGAGTCCCGCCGAGTTATTGTTTAGGAGAAAGCTAACAACTAAAATGCCTGAGCTAGTCAACGTTGAAGAGGAGGAGCTAGAAGTGAGCGACCAAGCCGTTCGTGATCGGGACAATCAGAGAAAGCAGTTTAACAAGGACTATGTGGACAAGAAGTTCCATGCCAGAGATCGAAATGTGAAAGAAGGAGACAGTGTTCTGCTTGAGAAGAAGAAAGAAAATAAGCTGTCACCTTGCTATGAGAAGGAACCATATCAGGTGATATCTCGTTATGGGGACCAGGTGGTGTTGCGATCGCCTCAAGGTGTCCAGTACAAACGCAGCCTTCAGCATATTAAGTCCTTTAATATGCCAGATCCAGAAGAACAGGAAACGCCACAACAGGACGCTAAACCACGGACTGAACCTAAGTCATTTGAGACGCCACCTGTGGCAGAGGATCAAGTACCAATGGCTGAATCACCACCAGAAGATGTACCTTCTACTGTACCTACAGCTGAGCCGCATGTGAGAAGATCTGGCAGAATTACGAGCCATCCAAAGGCTCTGAGTGACTACGTTCTGTACTAAAACTAGTGACATTGGCATTTTCATATTACTGTTCGTTGCTATTACATGAGTGACATTGAAACGTTGTTTTATAAGCTGAACGGCCAAGGCTATGTTTATGTTTAGCGTGATTTTTGTCTTGAACATTTGGAATCGAATTGAACTTTTACGGTATCTAAACAAAGTGGAAGTTTGTTATGTTTCTGTCTTTCGAGGTCAACCATCTGAGCGAAGAAAGAGAGGGAATGTAGTATACTAGGACAGCGGTTGTTTATGTAAAAATATACATCTGGGAAAGTGTGAGAGCGGGAAGATTATTAAAGAAACGTGTACTGTGTGTACTGTTGTTGTTCGCCTTCGTGGCTGCTTTTTGTGGCATACTTCTTCATTTTTAGACACTACAATATACCAGATCTCATGTGCTCTAGCGCTAATGTGGGAGAGCTCTTGCTTACCCTTGATGTGAATAAAGCCTCTGGCCCAGATGGTTTGTCTGCACGTTTGCTCCGAGAGGCAGCTCCTGTAATTTCGGATCCACTTTCAAAGTTATTCAATATGTCTCTGAATAGAGGAAAACTACCTCGTGACTAGAAGTGTGCCAACATTACCCCAGTTTTCAAAAATGGTGGTAAAGAATATGTTTCTAACTATCGTCCAATTTCTCTGACATAGCTTGTAGTTGAGACCCTTAAGAAGCTAGGCACAAGACATATTATGGCTCATCTAGAAGATCATGACTTGTTAAGCCCTCATCAATATGGCTTTTGAGCTGGTTTTTCCTGCACATCCCAACTTATTCGCCTATCACAGGAAAAAATTTCAAAAAAACATCCAGGTTTTTTGCTAATTCCCATTTTTAGAAAAAACACATTAATGGGAAAAAGAGCGATTTCCAATTTTTCTACTGAAATAACATTAATGTGTTTTTTGAATTTAAGTGTTTTTTTAGCAATTAACATTAGGACTGGGAAAAATCATGGATGGTTTTACATTGAAATCCATTTATGGGATTTTAGGGAACTTAAAACATCATTGTGATTTATAAAAACCATGAATGGGTATAACATAGGACCATTATTGGTATATTTATTTCCCATCAATGCGTACGCCAATAACCATTCATGTTATGCTATTTGACATTAATGGAATATAACATAAGCCTAAACCATTAATGTGTAAGGCTAAAACCATCAGTGGTTTATTATTTAAACCATTAATGGGATAGAGCTTCAGTTAAAAACCATTAATGTAAGATTGGAAACATCAATGTTTTCTTTCAAGGAACTTAAAACATTTATGTAATTTATAAAACCATGAATGTATATGACACTGGACCATTATTGGTTTATCTATTTCCCATCAATTGTGTTCTCTAATAACCATTTATTTTACATAAATGGAATATATGACCTAAGCCAAGCTACATGCATAAATTATATTAAATAAATGTGTAAGGCTAAAACCATCACTGTTTTTTTTATAATTTTAGAGGAGTTTCAGTTAAAGACCATTAATGTAAGATTGAAAATTAAACGTCAATTTTTTTTAATGTCATTAACAAAACGGTCTGTGTATTTTAATCATTTCCCATCAAATTATGAATCTAATTAGACACTTGTGTTTAATTAATTTCTCATTAACGGAATACAATCTACAGCATCAGTTGTTAACAGCAATAATGTAAGTTAAAAACTCCAAATTATGTGTTTTTTACTTTTAGCCATAAATGGGATACCAGATCAGCTAATAAAATAAAATAAAATGCAATATCAACTATCAGTGGTTTGTTGTGACTTGTGTCTTAGTAAACCATAAATAATTGAGACTTGCATTTGCGTTTTGATGTTGGCTGATTTATTGTTTTATCTTTATAAAACATCATCATAATGTTTCATACCAGTAATCAAAATAATGAATCACCGATGATAAAAACAGCTTAGCATCTCAGGGTGTTCTAAAGTGTTTGTCCATTAATAATCAACTGGCACCATTTCCCATATGTCCTCATTCCAGTCTCCATCAGCATTATGAAGTAAAGTGTTCCAGGAAACTTTATCACTGGCTAAACGAGGATTTCTTTCTGGGGAATACATAGCAATAACAGACCCATATACATCTTCCCTCTCTCCAACCTTGTTGTAGTACAGAACTTTGGCAATTTGGTGATTTGCATCAACACTTAACACCCTTCCAAACCATGGCTGGGGATCAGTTCCGTTGATGAAAACCATCTCTCCCTCCTTTGGGTACAATGGTACTACCACATCGTTTGGAGACAGGGGCATGCTCTTCCTCATAAAATCGACAACAATTGATTCTAAAGGCTCAGCCTTTCTCAAAATACTTGGCGCCGGTACAATAATCTTCTGAGAAAGACTCCCATGGCATAAAATGGGAAAGCCAGTACTTGCAAATGTTACAAGTTTACCATCATCATCTTGTTTAGTTGGAAGTAACTGGCCTTGAATAAACTTGTGGTATTCTCCTTCAATTTCAAGACCTAGAAATTTTTCTACCAAAACAACTGATTGGACATTGTTCATGTTAAGAAAAACATGTTCTCCTGTCCTGTACAATAGGCCCTGACCTTGAATACCTTGTTGTGGTAAAAGAAGACTTCTGTAAGCCAAAGCTATTTCCGGAACAAGAACTTCACCACTTGATGTACTTGACCCAGTAAACTTTGATTTGATGAGATCCACATCCTGTTTTGACAGCTGGACTTCATTTCTCTCAGACCCACCAACAAGAATTCCCTTTTTGCTGTAGTTCTCATGACGAGGTGAGGTTTTGGCAAAGTCACTTAAGTGCCTTGCTCCTTCCAAACTGGTGGCACTCATCTAGAAAAAAAGTTAATATTTTTCTCAGTCAGATCGTAGCTTAACATAATTATAAGAACTAAAGTTAATTTGGCTAAAGATCACTGTATGAATTATCACTGACATGAGAACAAGAAATAGAACGGAGGGTTTAAAGTTTTGTGTAGTTTTTCTTCCATACAAAAGCTAACTTTAACTTTTCAAATTTTTAAATCACCGTGGAAATCATCTTTTTTTTTTTGGCTTAGCTTAACAATATTATTTGTAGTCCTAACCTTTCTTTAGGATTCATTTACATGCCTTAAGTATTAGTGGACTGCATAACAATGGAGTTACAATTATATCATTTAATGTAATGTCTACAACAAACTAATGGCTTCATGACTGAGTCTGTAATTACTGTATGTAAAGTTAAGGCAGCCCAGGAATTCCTTTTTGTTCACAATTACATTCTGAAATGTAATTACATTATGGCGACTTTCAGTGTAAAATTTACATGTACAATGCAGTGATGGCATTTTATGGTTACTAACAACTTTTCAAATACCTTTTCCAGGCAGAACTTGTACTGTTTGGGCTGGTCCTTGATGCTAGAGGAGAGATGTTGAAGCAATTCACGTCGTGCTTCTTTTTTGGCATAGGTGCATTCAATGTTCTTAAAGTTGGACTTTGTTGTAACATACCTCCGCACTGCCCTTTCAAATGGAAAACACCAGTAGTTGTCAGGGTGTGAAAACTGCATAGCATCGTCAGGAATATGAAGAAGGTTGTGCTCAGTGACTGTACATGAAGTCAGACCCCTATGCTCTTCAGTAAGCACTAAGTAGCGTTGAGCTAACTTGGAGAAAAGATGAACATCATCGAGCACCCATCCATCCCGTTTACAGAAGACAAGTTCTGTCATCCTGACAGTAAGTTTCCAAATGTGATAATCCATATCTTCTAAGAGGTCAGCAAATATTACTTCAGAGGCTGGAAAGGCAAATTTGTGGAGTTCTTCTGCCTTCCAAAAGGCCAGGCGAGAACCATAACCATTAGGAATTCTTCCATCTTTCAATTCTACAGTTATAATAATCAGAAAATCAATTGTACAGTTCTGTTGTATAAATTAATATATGTAGTGTACGCTGAGTAAAAATTTACTGAGTAGCTAGACACACCGTGTTTTAAGTTACTAGACGTAATATAATTTGTAACTTCATTTGGTATTTTTTCATAAACAGACTCATCAACAGACTCTCTGGTTACTTAACCAGAGATGTGCTGCTAAAGATCTATAAGCAAACAGTGCTACCAATCCTTGACTATGGATGCACAGTGTGGATGGAATGCTCTAAGGGTATGACAGACAGTCTGGAAAGACTTCAAAATCAAGCAATGCGCTCCATACTCAAAACAAACAGAACCGCATGCACCCAGAAGATGAGAAGTAAACTGGGACTTCTGACACTTAAAAACCGGAGGCGTTTTATTAGTTTGCATATGTATTAATGCAGTTAATGTTAAATTAATAACTTAAGATGTTAATGACAAAAGAATAAATTCTTGTTTATTACAGACCTGCAGTCCAAGGAAAGAAGCGTAGACGTTGGTCAACTAATTTACTGTCAATCTTCTCAAGAGTGATGAAGCTTTTGAGTTGTGCTGCTATGACATTTGAAGGGAGGTTATGCATAGTGTCATACACAAGATCCTTGAAAATGTCAAATCCATAAAGTTTGTGCAGTCGATAAAGGACGCTTAATCCAGTATAACCACTGTTCCTGCTTTTTTCTGCCCAAACAGTTTTGCGGTCTTCCTCATTTAGATCTTTCATCGTTTTCAAGTCTTCTTCCAGCTTTCGCTCCTCCCATGCAAATCTGGCGCGGTACCGATTATTAACATAATAGTATGTGCTTCCACCCTCTGGATTGATAGTACCTATTGAATAAAATGGACTTTTATTTCAGACAAGAAACTGACCAAAAACCAATGTGAATAAAGAAATGACAGCATATTACCAATCTTTTCTTCAGAAATATGATAAACCATTTTGCTTTCCTGCCTTACCACAATGTCTGCACGTTTCGTCTGCCTTTTCCATGACATCCCACTGTGCATAGTGGCTCTCGTCCAGGCAAACATAAAGTTCTCTTGGGGCTTTGTATCCACAGTTTTTGAGAACTGATTGAGTCTCTTGCCAATTTCTTGGCCATCTTTCCTCTAATTTTCTGTCATTTCGACAAAACAACTCCTTAGAAAATTGGAGAATGTCTTCAAAATCTGAGATGGATCCACTCATTTGATCCACTAAATTCAAAGACTTTAGTATAGCAATGTAATTTCAATATCATCATGATCAATTTCGTTGTTATCAGTAGTGTCTGACGCCATTGAGTCAGGTGGGCATGGCCTGCTACATAAATTTTGTGCACTAGTTTGGTTCTCAGAAAGAACACTACAGTGATCATGAGTGAGGTTATCATCACCAGACGGTGGTAAGATACACTCATCAATGCCAGAGTCATTATTAGTGTCACCAGGATCTTCCACTCTGTTTGAAAATAAAAATATATCTAGAGTTCATGGGCTGAAGCAAACTTCTTCATATTGTAATTCATCTAGCAAGGTGTGTTTCTAGTGTTGCTGATTACAATATTTAATCTGACAGCTGAATTTGAAAGTCTAAATAATTGTTACATAGGTGCAAGAGAACGAACACTTTATTTCATAAAGCACAATATATTATGGCTTAACGTCAAATCAAATAATATTTATAGTAATTAGCTTGTTCTCACCTGTCCACCACAATATCAGCTATTTCTTGTTGTTGTTGCTGCCAGTGAGAATGCTCTACTGAACGTGCAACTGCAGCACCATTACACTTGGAACAAGGACAATGTACATGTCTGGATGTTAGCTCTGAACAGTTGCAGCAGACGATATCATCTCTCGTCCAAGCAACAGCCTCATCATCAATTCGTCATCTTTTATTAATATCAGCTTCCATGACTTTGAGTGCGAAAAAAATCGAGCGAAAATCACAAAGCGCCAAATTTCCCGCGCAACGATTTCTTGCACCAATCACATCCCTGCATATCCACGTCCAGCCAATCATGTCGCAGTATGTCAATCCCCCCGCGTAACTCCCCGCTGTACATTGTTTAGCAGGGCGCGCTGCGAAGACTACTTCTGTCTTTCTGTCGATTGATGTCGAGGGCTGTTATACAAATTGGGAAGCTATTAGGTCTTTAGTTCTACGAATAAATCGTGACATAACGAAAGCCGAAAAACCAGTGGAAGAAATGGATGTTCGTGAAGTGTTCATTTTAATAGAAAAGCACTTCAATACTGAAGTAGGGGAAAAGTTCGAAGGTACGTTCAACAAGTGTCAGAATCGATTTGTAGATTTCGTCACTGAATCTTACACATGTATTTTACAGTGAATTGAAATGGCCTATATTCCCTTTATTTATTGTCTGTTATACTATTTTAACTTACCGTGATAAAGCTGGAAGGATTTTTAACAAAATCTCACAGTGAACACAGAATTTGTCATTTCGGGAACTGATTTTGCATTGCGTTGATACAGGTTGATACTAGTTTGGTTTTGGCGCGAAATAATTGTACGTTAAAAATGTCCCCAATGAACTTCCCCAATAATTTTCCATCGATTATGACACTTTTCCAATTTTCAAATATGTTCGAAAAGCAGGAAATAATATATCATATGCAGAATTCTTGTTGAAAATGGAGATGTTCTTTATGAATTGGTAAGGTTTCCCAGAGTTATGAAAGTGGACATCACGTAATTGTGCAGCTTGTTGCATCGAATACATTGTGTAGGGTACATAACTTTTCAGATGTGTTCATAAAATTTAAGCTTAAACAATTTTTCTTACTGCTCGTTTTGATTTTATGCAAACAGCCCAAAAGGTTGATGGAAAAACCTTGGTCCTTCTCTCTAAACGTGCATCCCAAGAACAGTACGAAGCCTGCGGCCTTCTTACAGTTGCCGACCAGCTAAAATTAAGCTCCGTGGTCAATAGTTCTGCCGAGAGCGGGTCCACTGGTTTTGAAGTGACGACAATCAAACCCAAAAAGCCCTCCAAAGCGCAGCTGCTGCAAATAAGTGAAACTGCACGAAGAATTTACAAGACCAAGTAAGTAACTGTCAGGAATGTGTCCTTTTTTATTGTATTTTCTAACTTCATTACAGAAATTTTTCAACCGATTGCATTTGCTCGAAGTGTTTAAAAACAAATTTAAATGCATAATGTAGCAGTAGTTTCTCGAACAAGGAGGAAGTATTTGTATTTCAAACCGTCACAATTTAATAAATCTATGTATGAATGGTTGTCTTAAATATTGGATATAAATTTCCACAATTTTTTTAAATCCGTTTCCTTATTAGGAGAAAAGCTATCAGAACTGCGGCAATTAATAGATGACCTGGGAATGACATCCCGAATTTTAAGAAGAACAAGGTCGCTGTTGACGAGTTGAATGATCTTGTTAATGACCTCAAGGAGGATTGCTCGTTTCCACCTTTAAACTTTGGCAAAGAGGGTATGAAACAACATATCTTAGATGTTCTTAATGAAAGAAGGAGACATAAAAGGAAAGGACATGACTATTCTCAGGTGAGCTTAATGTCAATAACATTAATTTTTATATATTGACCAATTATTTCTTATTCATGCATGCAGACCTTAATTTGGAAGGAGCTCGAACCTACGGAAAAGATTTTGTTTGCTTTACAACAAAGAACATCTAAATGAACATATTGCTACTAACTTAAACCCATATAAGTTAACAAATCATGATGAAAAAAAAACAGCTCATGTTTCTGTACAACCATTTACATGATTTTTTTGACATTGCAGCCGGATAACAGGTCTAGTGAAGTTGGTTGTTGAAGCACTTTTAAAAGAAAGGATTTGTCAAAGTGTGATATAGACACTCCAAGAAGGTCTCACGAGATGACATTAAAAAAGTTAAACCATTTTAGCTAACCAGCTTAAGTGCTTCTTTAAAAGTTTTCAAAAGGCAACTTTTAGTTGAGTTTGTGGAACTGTCAAGAAGGAACTTTTATTGGTTAATTTTAGTGAGTTCCAAGTTGCTAGCTATATAGTATGTGTGGCATTTGAGGTCATACATTTTTTTAAGAAATTTCTAGAACCCAGCTACAGTTGTCAACAAAAGATCTTAACATTTAGACCAAAGCAAAAGAAAAAAAAAAACAGTGAAGCTTAATGTTTCTTGATTGCCACCATCAATGTTTCTTTCATAGCCATTAATGTTTAATGGACATTTCACTTGATGTTTAAATGAAAATAACTATTTCTGGTTATTATTCACTAACCATCAATGGTTTGTGCCTCTTACATTAATGTAAATTATTAATAAAAACATTAATGGGAGATGTCCAGCTTTTTCATTAATGGTTATTCCTTGTGGGAATTTACAGATTACCATTTTCTTTACCATTGATGGTTTTCTGGAATTTTTTCCTGTGTATGTCACTCCTGGGCATCAGCCTTAGATAAAAACAAAACATCAGATGTTGTCTTCCTGGACTTTGAGAAAGCGTTTGACTCAGTCCCACACAAACATCTCTTCTCTAAGCTTGGCTGATATGGTATCAATGGTCAGATTCTCGAGTGGCTGGGTGATTTCCTGCAAGATCGTTTCCAACATGCTGTTCTGGAAGGTGAAAGCTCAGACTGGTCCATGGTTTACTCTGGTGTCCCTCAGGGAAGTATTGTTGGGCCAATGTTGTTCTTGTTGTATGTCAATGATATATCTGAGAACCTATCGTGCTCAAGTGAAATGTTTGCCGATGATACTCTATTGTTTAACTCAGATCAGCCATCATCTGTTCATCAACCTGTGTGTGAAAGCTTGTCTCAGATCGTAGACTGGTGTAAAAAGTGGCTTTTGAAACTTAAAGCAACTAAGTGCAAATGTATGAGAATCACAAGCTCTAAATCTGTAACACCATGCTCGTACAACATCGATTCAATCCCACTGGAACAGGCTAAAACACACAGACATCTTGGAGTCATTATATTATCTGACTTATCTTGGAAGCCGCATGTTCTCTCTGTTGCTGCTAAAGCAAATAAAATACTTGGCCTACCAAAGCGCACATTTGGAAAATGCTCTGAAGCAATAACAATTGGATATAAGTCTATGGTTCGGCCAATTGTTGAGTATGCTTGTCCTGTGTGGAATCCACATCAACAATGTCTGTCTGATAAGCTTGAAAGAGTGCAAAGGAATGCTTCCAGGTGGATCCTTGGTAGTTCTATCAACTATAGTGAACGTTTGGAGTATCCTGGCGGGCCAACACTCAACTCCTGTCGTGAATTTCTTAGTTTAGTGCAATTATTCAAATTCATTAATGGTTTTTCAAGAGTAGACTTATGTAATTACTTAACTTTCTCCAATAGTCGGACGAGATCTACCAACAATGTCAAAATCTGGACGCCTTATGCTCGAACAAATATCCTCAAGAACTCTTTTTGGTATAAATATATAAAGATCTGGAATGACTTGCCAAATGACATAATTAGCTCTAGCTCTGCTAGTAAGGTAAAAAAAAAAAACCGAAAGAACACTTTATTAAATAATATCAATAATATTGCACCAATATCTATTTATCAATTAAGTTTTTTTTCAAATAATCTTTACCTTTATACTTTAGTTCTATTAGTGCCCCAATGGTAGTCACCCCCAAGCCTAGTGTCAAAGTGAGAGTCTGCGTGGACTTGACAAAGCTCAATGAGTATGCTCAATGTGAAAACATGCAAATAAGGCATTTCATTGCATAGAACAGAATGCGCTTAGCTTCAATTGGTTCATCTTTAGCCACATTGAGACTAGGGTGAGAATGATAAATGTGGGTTTATTTACTCAGAAGCAAAACAGGTCAAAACAACATGGAAACGTTTCAGTTTGTCTCTGCCGTTCGTGGCTATCATATCTACAAAGATATTTGGGAGCCATCTGTTGGTAAAAAAAACTCATTGCACATAAAGAGTTTGGTAACCAGTTCAACAAATTTGCTATCAAAGTGCTCAACGGTGAACAAACAGCGGGCCATTTACTGCGCAAATACTCTTACAATTACCCTTGAAGTACCAGGCCGTCGTCGACACTGTAAAAAAACTTTGTGGGGGAATGGAAATCCTATGCTGTGTAAGGTTCTCCTGTTCGAGAAAAGCGACCATAAACCGTTTAAAAGACCTGTTAACAAAGAAGGTTTAATGGCAAGAAATGTAAGCTTGAAATAAGCTTATACTCATCACCAACGGCTCTTTTAGGAGCCACCAAACTCGCAAAAGCAATGACCAATACTCTCTTGTTGTTGTAATGCAGCATTTATTCCAGTATTATGCCATAAAAGTGTCCATTCACAGAAATTCACAGCACCTTTCCCAAATGGTCTCGCAGATAAGCTGCAACTATGATTTTGATCGCAAATTTTTGGAATAAAGGTGCGGCTTATCTGCAAGTCTTTAAGGTAGTATTTCTAAGCTCGCAGGTGCAAGGCATTTCAAAGAGCTCGATGTGAACTCTGGCTTCAGGCAGATCAGGTTGTCTGAAAGTTTGAGACACTTCACAACTTTTATCACACCCTGGGGTCAATTCTGCTCCAATGTGCTACCCTATGGCATAGGCTCAGGTTCAGAAAAGTTCCAGAAATGTATGAGCAGGATCCTTGAGGGGCTCGAGGAAGCTGAATGTAACATTGATGATGTGCCTGTCCATGCTCCTACTCGAGAGCTACACAACAAAAGATTGGAGCAAGTATCGGAGCAGCTCGCCACAGGAGGTGTTACACTAAATATCAAGAAATGCGTGTTCAGAGCAACAAGATTCAAGTTCCTTGGAAATGTTGTCAGTGCACATGGCATTGAGGTGGATCCTGAAAAAGTGGCAGCAGTGACTGACCTAACAGCACTCAAGAGTGTCCACGATGTCCATGTATTCTTGGGCATTGTTAACCACATGAGCAAGGGATCTCATGCAGGAGGACCACCAGTGGGTCTGGGAACCACCTCAATGAAAGGCATTTGAACAAATCAAGTCAAGTCTGACAAAAGCACCAGTGTTCACTCTCTATGATTCCAATAAAGAGACCAAAATCTCAGCAAATGTATCATTATTTGGACTAGGAGGAGTACTGTTACAGAAGCAGGATGACCAGACCTGGAGATCTATGGTGTTCCTATGAAGTGCACTCACCCCAGTAGAACGCAGATATGCACAAATGGAGAAAGAAGCTCTTGGACTAACCTGGGCCTTTGAGCAATACAGTGATTACTTAGTTGAAAAGTCTATCATCGCTGACACAGACCACAAACCTCTGGTAGCCCTTCTCACTACATGTACGCTGGATGAAGTCCCTCCTAAAATACAGCAGTTAAGAAGGCGTCTTATGCGCTTCCACTTGAAAGAGTGAACCATGTGCCTGGAAAAAAACCGGTACATTCCAGACGCTTTATCCAGAATGCAACCTAGTAACTCAGACAAAAAGGGAACTGTTCCTGATGAAGAAATGAACATATACGTCAACAGCATACTGCACTCCTTACCAGTGTCAGATGTCAAGCTGGTGGAAAAATAGAAAGCCCAAGATGAAGACCCTGTCTGTTGAAATATAAAAGAGAGTTTAAGATACCTGGACAGCTGACCTCAAGGACGTTAACATTGAGCGCAAGGGACTAGGTCGATGACGTCTACCTTGGTGGGAAACTTTTCACATTAAGGAGCAGATTTCAAGCTGAGGACGACAACGTTTTGTTCATCATGGCATCTTTAAGAAAGACTTGTGAAATGATTGTTATTGCTTACGCGGAAGGGCTATTGACGGATGAAGAGTTTATGTTTCTTTATGAGACAAATCAACGAGTTAATTTAGAGTTGCCTTACTACGAGTATGAGGAATTTAACTTTGACAAAAACATCAGTGAAGCCGAATGTAAAGCGGAGTTTAGGTTTGAAAGAGGAGATATCGAACGTCTCGCTGATGTTCTTCAATTACCGCCCACCTTTACGTGTCCACAAGGCAGTGTTTGCGACCGAATAGAGGGCCTTCGCATACTTCTTCGTCGCCTCGTATATCCATGTTGTTACAGTGACATGGTCAGCAGATTTGCAAAACCAGTTCCTGTTTTGTGTATGGTATCAAACATAGTGCTCAACTATATCTTCGATCTGCATCATCACAGAATCACAACCTGGAATAATTCCATCTTGAATCCATTTGCTATCCAACAATACTCTGATGCTGTGTCTGACAAGAGTGCTGCCCTTAACAACTGTTTTGGGTTTGTGGATGGAACTGTCCGCCCAATTTGCAGGCCGGGGGAACACCAACGGCTTGTTTATAACGGGCACAAGAGGGTACATGCCCTTAAATTTCAGGCTGTTGCTCTTCCTAATGGGCTTATTGGACATTTGTTCGGTCCTGTAGTAAGTCTAGTTATTCCTACAGTCTCTTTTGTTTTTGGTTTTAAGTCACCAGTTTTGGCTTAGAAAAATTTATCAGTTGAACAATTGGTTTTTCAGAGGGAAAGAAGCATGATGCTGCCATGTTGGCCGACTCTAATTTTCTCACCACTTTGGAGCACAATGCTGTATCCCCAACTGGCCAACAGATGTGCATATACGGAGACCTCGCCTATCCTTTAAGGGTAAATCTCATGGCACTGTTCAGAGGGGCCGCCCTAACAGCGCAAATGGAAGCCTTGAATGATTCTATGTTGAATGTGCGTACGTGAGTCGAGTGGTTGTTTGGAGACATTGTGGAGTATTTCAAGTTTATGAACTCTAAAAAAAACCTTAAAATAGATCTAAGCTCGATCGGAAAATTGTATGTCATGTGTGCCCTGTTAAGAAATGCGTTAACTTGCCTTTACGGAAATTCAACTTCAAGTTTTTTCGAGCTGGATCCTCCCACACTGGAGGAATACTTCTCTTGAACAATTTTAAGTCATCTTTCCACAAACTTCTGACCAAAAATTGAGCTCTGAAATCAGTTAAAGGTAGTTAAACGTTTCGATAATTCATCGATTTTTTGCGAAGATAAAGGAATCAAACACTTTATTAACAGTCACATATTATTCAAGCACAATCTTAATAGAATAAACAAAGCTGCCGAGATAACAAGATAAAGGCTGTAATTACACTCACTCTTAAAGTAGAAAGGCTCAGTAGTCCGACCTCAGTGTTTACCAATTTTAATAGATAAACACAAATTAACATAGCTGTACCGAACTACTTTGAAAGACAATTACACCCATTGTAAAGTCACTTGTTCACCAGTTTCAACAGTAGCTCCATCATGTTTTGTTGTTGCTGCTGCATCA
>NC_089315.1:21337509-21392509 GCF_036669915.1 Pocillopora verrucosa | reverse complement strand
TTTGTCATTCATAGCCACCTCAAACAATAGCAAACCAGGAGTATCTAACCCTCAAGTTGCTCTGGAACCATTTGAACAACCCTGTATTTGTGTTGTTACTACACTTAAGGAATACCTTGTGAGAACCAAAGCATTAAGAGGTAGTGGTCAATCACAGCTGTTACTAAGTTACGTTGAGCCTTAACTAGATGCTTTAGCTGGTATTGATATAACAAAATATTCAGCTCACAGTACCAAAGCTGCGTCTGTTTCAGCAGTCAGCAGGGCTAATGTAAATATTGATGACATTCTCCAAACTACAGGCTGGTAATCTGAATGCTGTTTTGCTCCCTTTACAACAAACCTATCGCTAAGGTTTCAAGCTGTCCAAGATCAGTCTTGTCATCTATGTAAAATATATCATTTACACATAACTGTTAAACAGGCATGTTGTTGTTTCTTCATGTCCATGTTGCTTTGAAGTCTCATGGAATCTCTCAGCATGGTAATAAGGTAGAATTTAAAAATTAAACGAGACTTACCTGTAAGTTGAGGTTTCATTGTGATTCTACTGAGTTACAGGATGCCAGCTATAAGGCTACAAGTCCTGGACAAAGTGCATGAAGGACACCAAGGAATAGTCAAGTGCAGAGAATGTGCAAAGGCTTCTATTTGGTGGCCTGGTCTCAACCGAGAAGTCCAAGACATGGTTTAGAATTGCAAGGTCTGTGCTAAGTACTGACAACTGCGGGCCGAGCCATTAATGCAAACCTCCTTCCCTGAATGCCCTTGGCAGATGATTGCAACAGATTTGTTAGAGCTAGACAAGCTGAATTACCTTATAGTGGTAGACTACTTCTCGCACTATATAAAAGTAACTGCCATGCAAAAGACCAGCAAGTCTATTGGAGTCATCAGAGCATTGAAAGCAGTCTTTGCAAGACATGGAATCCCAGAGGAAGTAAGAAGCGACAATGGCCCACAGTTTGCTTCAGCAGAATTCACTAATTTCGCTAAAGAGTGGGGTTTCAAGCACACCATGAGCAGTCCTTGCTTCCCCAAATTCCAATGATGAGATGGAGCGTGCGGTAGAAACTACTAAATCACTGCTAAAGAAAGAGAGGGACTGTTAGCATATAGATCTACACCACTGGCTTGTGGTTATTTGCCATCAGAACTGCTAATGCGACGAAAAATCACAAACACCATCCCAACCTTCCATGCAAATCTTAATCTGTGTTGGCCAGACATGGATAAGCTACCTGAAAGAGAAGCAGAGAGCAAAGAAAAGCAAAGGCTTAACTTCAATCAATGGCATAATGTTGTCCCACTGAAAGCCTTCCAACCTGGCACCTGTATTCATCAAGGAATCAGGATCCACTGATACCATAACCCAATCAGCAGAAACCCATATCCTACCTGATTGAGATGGAGAGAGGCATAGTGGGATAAACCATTCTCATATCAACCCAATCCCTACCAACAAGCTGACATCACCCAGCACTACAGACAAGACAGCTACACCCTGTGTTAGCGAGTGACAATCCCAGCATAAGGCTTTAACTCCTTTGAAGCCACTCCCATCTCCCTGTCTCTCATCGAGACCCAAGAGAATCGTCAGACCCTCTCTCAGCTCAAAGGAGAGCCTTGGACTTTGCTGAACATTTGGACACTAATTACAGAGACTGATCTCAGTTACCTTGAACCTTACTTATAGTTCATTGCATGCTAGCTTATTACAGTTCCACAAGATTTCATGTTACTTCGTGTTAGATTTGTAAGTTGTTTCCTATCCTCAAAAAGGGAGATGTTGCATCATCGAACTTTGTACTTTGGGTTCGTGGCACATGCATATTGGGGCATCCACAGTGGTAATAGTTAGAGGATAAAACAAGGTTGTTGACTAAACACATTGTAGTCTTCTTGCCTAGTTTTGATAACTTGACAGTTATGTGTAACAGTATCTAATTGTATGATTATCTAATGCAACAATTCCTATATGTCACGCATTGATTACATAACATGTGAATCGTCATGTGTAGTATCTTTCCCGCCATATGCCTTTGTAATTGCATTGAGTCCTCAAATAAATGACTTGAATTAAACAACACAACACTTTACAGGGTTGTCAGGAGCAGGATTTGAAATGTTTTAGTGCTCTCGCTTTATGCATTTAAGGTCTCATGGGTCAAAACACACCCTCAGCTTGGTTATCTCTCTGTTATTGTTGACGGTTTCGCTCAGTACTACGCTGTTAACCCAGTCAGCAGGCTCGTTAACTGTTACGATGACTTCGAGTTCCTCCATGTTATGGAGTTCAGCTTTGAACATTTCATGCAGGTGTACAGGAACTGCTCTAGGTGGGTGCACAACTGGCTCTGCTCCTGGGTCTAAAGTGGTGTGGTATGGCGCCATTTTAAAGGTACCTATGCCTTCAAAACAGTCCTTGTAATCTTGTATAAGTTTATCCTTCGTAACAGGACATTTGTCATGAGTTTAGTTGCTGAAGTTGTACCTAACACGTCCTAGTTCTTCACATGTCTTTAATCCTAGCATGGCCGGTCCATGCACATCGATTACTGTCAAGGGTACTTCCTTTATCTTTCCTTTGTAGTGGATAAACAGCTGGCATGTACCCATGCATTCCATCATTTGGCCACCATAGGCTCTGAGAATCTGAGGTGGTCTAAGTGCTTTATCACTGGGAGAGGCAATAATCTTGTCAAACTTTGTTCTAGATATCACATTAGTCTCAGTGCCTGTTTCTATTTTGATTACTATCAGGATAGCTTTCTTGTGGTAGGGTTTGCTGGTGACATCGACTGTGATTTCATTATGTCTCAGGACTGCTTTTTGAATAGCAAAGATGGAAAAAACTTTGGTTCATCGCCTGACTGAAGTGGTTTGGTACAACTGTCTGAATGCAATGACGAAATAAAACATCATTTGATAAGTTGCCACCTGTCTAAAGAGGTTTTTAAGTGAAAATGAGCTAATCTTCGCAAGGATTGGCCTATTTCACCTCGCTCAGGAGGATAAACAAAAAAATGCGGATTTACTATAGGCATCGCCACACTCTGGGGAAGTTTTGGAGAAGTGCAAAGGTAAAATGTCAGTATCCTGATCATGATGGTGTCAGGAAGCGTATCCAAGGCAGAGATGTAATTACCTTGCATATGTCTCAGGACATTCAAAAGTTGTTTGGAGTTATTATTCCAGTTGAATCAGGTAGTCTTCAGTAACATTTTCTGTTATGTATTTTTGTCACGTGACATATCTACTCGAAAAGAGAAGAAATTCTTTATTAGATGAATGGTACTTAAGTACACATCACGTTGAAAAAAAAATAGATCTATGTGCAAGTGCTTTAAATTACAGATGGAAATATGTACAATGTTGCTCGGTTGATAATCGATAATGTTTTTGTTGAAAATCAAATCACCTGACAACGCAATATACTTACTCATGCGTACGGTTCACAATTATTTGCGGTCAGTTTTCCTCAGTTTGTATGATTCTCATTAACCAGTATGATTAAATTTGCAGACTAAAACACCCCTTATTTGATTAAGAATGATAAAAGTAAACAGTGCATGTCGGTTTTTTTAAATTCCTGATGGATGCTACTGGGCTTTACTTTAACTGAGAAATTTGCAATTGCTTACTTCAGCTCCCTGTGTCCCATGCCATAAGAAGCACAAGAAAAAAGTTGATGATAGTGAGTCTTGGCTGAGACAAGAAGAATCAGAGAAGAATCTACGGTCCCCAGAAACGCCACTTTTAAACACGAGACAACTAAGGTAAATTGAATAAAGTGTTATTTTTTTTATTTAAAACTATTGTTCAGATTATAACATACGCAAAAAACTCTCCCCACCGATTTTTTCTTACATTCTGTTAATCAAAAGTTTCAATAATTATAAAGGCTTTCTTGTTGATCGTCTTAATAGTAACAGTTTCCAGGATCCAAGGGGAGCAAAACTCAGAGAGAACAATTTTATAGGTAAGGCGACATGCTGGCTTTATACTTCTTCCAGTGTGATAACAATAATGATGACAACAATGGGCAAAAAGCACCGTCCGCTTATGATGACGATTATCGGAAGCCGGTCGTTTCGCATACAAGTTGATTCACATACATCAAGGTCGTTTCGCTGACACGATCTTGGTCGATTTGCATACATCGAAGTTGTTTCACATACATTGAAATTAAAAAGAAAACTCTAACAGGATACCTATAAACTTAACCTCAACCCTGCGATATGCGCGTGTTGTTATTGCGTCCTGTGTTCTTTTTGTTTGGCACAGCAAACGCGTTGACAGCGCATAGACTAAGTTCAATTTTTATTTGTCATGCACTAAAGCTAGAAGAATTTTGTTATGTTGTTTATATGCTTTTTGCGGTTTGTTACTGCAAACGTTCTTTCAGGTGTTAATAAATTTTCCTTGCCATAACTGGTCAGCTGCCTTGATGATACATCAGACTTTAGATGACTTCCTAAAAGCGGACATCAAAAAGCACAGAAAATGCCACATCATCCTAGCAACCGACCAGCAACTTGAGCATCTAAGTAAAGCTAAGAGCTGGTATATTGATGGAACATTTAAATTAGTGAAGCGACCGTTTCAGAAGCTCTTCACCATCAACGCGTTTGTGCGCATGGATGATCACGCCAAACAAGTTCCGCTCATGTTCGTATTGATGTCTGGAAGAAAAAAGAAAGATTATCGTAAGGTACTTAATGTCAAATGTGTATAGACTATTTTGTGGGACCGTAGCGGGGGGGTATGAGCACAGTTTAAGCCTAATATTGTGTTTTTACTATGCAAAGGTGAACAATCTTGGTTAATGTTTATTTCAGAAGATGTGAAATATTTTAGGGTCTGTCCATTTCACGAGTTCAAGTTACAATTTCAATTTAGAATATCATTTTTTTGATTTCACGTTTGTTTCAATAGTTTTTTTTCCATAATCATAAGAAAGTAATTGTAATGAAGAGATTTTCAGATACTGATTTAGATGGCAAGTCAAATAACTGCTATTTCATGATGAATTGTTTAAATCTTTCTTTTCTTTTTCGCTACAGGTCCTGAAGTCAATCCTTCAGATGTTCCCTGTTGATCCTGAGGTCTGCCAAATAACCATCGATTTTGAAAAGGCTCTGTGGAGTGTTCTTCGCCTGCTCCTTCCCGACGTAAAGATCAAGGGGTGTGTTTTCCATTGGACACAGGCTCTTTGGAGGAAGGTAGGTGAAACCGTTGAATAACTGTTTTTTGATTGCAGCTAAACCTGAAGGGATGATTCAAACCGTAAATTTAAGTAAACAATCTAAAATAAATGCGGAACTTATTGACAGAATTCAAATATCTAAGTTACTTCATTTTAGTTGTCCGCAATTTTGAAATTAATGAAGTATTACTCCAATGTCTACGATATTTCATTAGGTTATACTAGATCGTGTTTATATATTCTGGTGTCATGTTGTGGTGTCGTGTACGTTCCATAATTTTCAACTTTTCGTATATGTTATACATATACATTTAAAGGGTAAATATATAATTCTTATTGAAATTTCAATCCCACCTAAGACTTATTCTTAAAATATTGATGAAATATCGCCAATTTCAGCCTCGATATTCTTATAAAGTATATTCTTGTAAAAAAATAGTGTATATACTAACTTTCTCCTTTTTTCAGATTCAAGAGCTCGGACTCCAGCAGCAATATAATAACAACCGTCGCATGTACCGGTACCTTAGACAAATCATGGCGCTGGCATTCCCTCCCGAGGATGAAATCGAGCCGATGTTCGAACATCTGAAAGCTCAGGCAGCAACAGACCAACTAAGGCAATTTGTAGAGTACATGTCCCAAACGTGGATCCACAACCAAACCTGGCCCCCGTCTTCATGGAGTGTCTACATGATGGCCATCAGAAGTAACAATGACATAGAAGGGTGGCATCATGGGCTTCACCACCGTGCCTCAGGAAAGTGGCATATGCCATTCTTCATGCTGCTTGACCTCCTCCATCCAGCCCGCCTTACAGCATTACGCATTCGTCTAGTTTCCAAGAAAAAACTTGAAAGGATGCAAAGGGTAAAGTATCGTTCTCTCCAAGCCAAAGTTTTCGCTCTCTAGGACAATTTTAGTCACCAAAGAAAAAATGCACAGCAGCTTTTAAGGGAATGCGCCCGTCTTAATGGACCGTCCAGACAATACACTCAGCGCTAAATTAACATGTAATTTCTCAATAGCTAGGTAAACTTTGCAAGTTGTAAATAGTTACCTAACATACACACTGTCATGCACACACAATATTGACATACAGACTTTCTCCCTTGTATTCCTTAATCTGAGACACATTATTTTCAATACAACTATTTATAGGACACGTGACTACCAGAGTCACGCACATGTCCTGCTTTGTATCTCGCTAATTTAGAAAGAATTAAATACTTTTGCTTATACTATAAAACTGTTGTTGCGTGATTTTCCTTTTAACCTTAAAGGAGCTACGTCACGATATTTCTTGGATGACCTTAATTATTATGGTTAAAGTGTTGGGAAATAACAATGGTTGGTTAAAGAAGATAACACCACTTGGGTGATTCTAAAACAAAAAGGAACAAATATGACTTTTTCAAGATATACCAACTATGACGTAGCTCCAATTTCTAAAGTTTTAGTTACACGCTCAAAAATGTTTTCTATTTCTCTAATTACTGTTTGCTATACAGTACATGAATGCCAAAATAAAGATAAACAAGCGGAGACTGGGCACTAGCAGTTTCAATATTATTTTCGGCCAGACCAACTCGTATGACCAGAAGGTATTTCGAAGTTTTCTTTGGTGTTCTGAAATTAGTTTAAAGTGGATTAGGCTTGCTAAAACTTGTTTTCGCTTTTTAAGAGTTCATTTTTTATCAATGCAAGCAATATTCAGAAAGAAAGTCCTGGCGCGCGTAGTAAGCCACCTTGAGTAATGTTCCCTAAACAAAATAACTTCGAACTTAGATTGGGTAGGCGAATCGACCTTTTTGTATGCGAATTGACTCAAATTGTGTATGCGAATCGACTTTAATGTTGTTGATTCAAACTGTATGCGAAACGACTTCAATGTATGCGAATCAACCAAGATCGTGTCAGCGAAACGACCTCGATGTATGCCAATCGACTTGTATGCAAAACAACATCCCGATTATCATAGTTATTAACAAATCTTAGTTATGTTCCTGAAAAAAATCTCAGGGGGTCCTTTGAACCATCCACTTAATCTTGCCAGAAGTCAAAGTTGCCTACACTCATGCGAAGGTTCGTGCGATTTTACGACGAATTTTCAATTCCGGTGTGTTGCATGCGCGACTTTTGATAGAAAAAACCTGCACTGGCCATAACTTAAAAGAACGTGTCAGCGGAATGAATCAAATCTCTATCACTTTGCGTACATTCTTGGGAACAGAAAAAATTACTTAGAGCAAACATTCTAAGTATAGTGTTCATTCCGTGCAATGGGGCATAAATAAAAGGTTCTGGTGGAAAAGGCACCTTATTTTATAGCACGGATGACAAGCAAAAAGCTTATATGGGTACCCGGTTAAAAATATATTGATAACTCTATTAATTAATACCAGTTCTAATTTAAAGGAGAAAGTTATGAGAATAAAATAAAAGTTGTCTGTTCCACGAAGCATGCCTTCACTGTTTAGACTGATAGTCCTAGAGCTTTTTGAGCATCTATTTGAATATCTTATGACGATAAGCCCGCCACCCACCCCCACCCCGCGCTATGCTGTTTTCACTTAGCAGCTGGTCAGCGGTCACGTTTATGAGGTAAACAAACCGATCGATTCCTGATCACCGTTCTAATCGATCGGAAAATCAAAATACCACCGTGATATTGCCGTGAAGATGAAGCAGTTATGTTACTTTACATGTAGTTCACATTCGAATCAAAGCTTGGGTGGCACAGGTTATTTCTTGAGGTGGAATCGACAAGGGGAATTCGAGCACCAGTTGTAGTGTTTGAATTGTTGAAAGAAATGGTCGCATGGGGATTGTAAGTTTAACGAACAATTTCAAATTTTGCCGCTTGAATTGAAAGCAAAGTTCATTTGAATTGCTTTCGTATGTATTTCTGATGGTTTTAGATCTACCTGCTTGATTTATATCGGTTACGCTTCATGTTGACAAGTCCCTTAAAGTTTTAGTATAGGTACATGAACATGCCAACATGGGTAACTGGCTAAAAGAGGGAAAAGGGAAAAGAGTGTTGGGAAAAAAGATTCAGAAAAAATGGAAAGAGAATCCTTGTTTAACCTTTATGATTTTTTTTCCTTTAATTTTAAATGGTCTGAAATGGTGAATTACAAGTAGGGCTGATACTACAATAACCAGTGGTAAAGTAGAAGTCAATAAAAAATATGGGCTTTTTGTTCTATTTTTAAAACATGAAAAGAACATGTTAAAAAACATGGTCTTTGTTCAAATAAATTAGTAACTTTACGTTTTAAGGTTTTGAATTCTGTAATACTATGTTAGTTTCGGTGCAATTTTCAAAAGTAGAAAGCACGTGCTCATCCTATGGCAAGATCAATTGTTTGATACAAGTGAGAAAGGAAGAAAATTTGACAAACAAAAGATGATGTCTCATATTTAACTTAGGATTTTCAAGGGTTGCTGTGAAATGTCGTGACCGGAAGCGAGTTGTGTTACCTTTTATGTTACGTGCATGAACTGATTGCGAAACGCGTGATTGTTATATGATATGATATTGAAAAAAGATAGAATTACGGACAGATAAGATCGATTGAGGAGAGAATACCACGACGTGTACCGACAAAGTGAAAAAATATTAAATCTGGTGAAAATCTACAGACGTGAGAGTTTCCTTTGTTGGCGACCACCATTTCCCGACAAAAGTGGCGACCCTGCCAGGATACGGCTTAAAAGAAACAGAAAATTCATCACAGAAATCACACTGACCACGTGGTTTTATCAAAAACAACAAATGGCTGAGCTTGAGCAAGCGGTGAAAAAGATCGACGCAAAGCTCCGAATGTTGAAATTCACGACCGAAGAAGTACCGAGAATTCGAGAGAAGAAAGAACTGAAAGCGTTAGAGCGATTGCAAAAGGATTTGGAAAAACAGCTAGACGGCGTTCATGAACAGAAAGTTCAAATACCAGCGCTAAAAATAGAGCAAGGAGACGACCCGAACGACATGAGAGAATGGACATTGGAAATCGAAGGGCAAGTCGACGTATTCGAAAAACTTGCCGATAATGTGAGAGTAGAGGCAAGGAATCTACGAGAGGAGGCTTTACGCGAATTGAGAGACGAGGAGGAAAAGAAAGAAGAGGAGAAAAGGAATCGTCGTTACGAAGAAGAGTTGAAATTCGAGGAGGCAAAATTGAAGGTAAAACGCGACCACGAAAAGAAATTAGAAGAGGATCGAACCAAATCTCTAAAGGAGAGTGGCGCCAAGTTACCCAAGTTAACCATCACTAAATTTGAAGGAACCCACCTCGACTGGTTGAGGTTTTGGAGCCAATTCGAAACTGAAATCGATAAGGCTAGTATTACACAAGTAGCAAAATTTTCATACCTCAAAGAGCTTCTCACCCCCAAAGTTCGTGCATCGGTAGATGGCTTGCCTTACAATACAGAAGGCTACGGACGAGCTAAAAGCATTCTGACAGCAAAGTACGGGAAACCGAGCGAAGTGTCCAACGCGCACATGCAGTGTATTATTTCCTTACCCACCATACAGGGATCTCAGCCAGCAAAAATACACCCATTCTACGAGAAGCTGTCAACTAATGCTCAAGCACTGAAAACCATGGGAAAAATTCAAGAGATAAATGGCTACGTTCGAGTTACCTTGGACAAACTACCTAACATCAGGGCTGACCTTGTCCATTTGGACGACAACTGGCAAGAGTGGGGATTTCCTCAGATGTTAGAGTCACTTCGAAAGTGGTGCAAAAGAAATCCGTTGCCTTCATCCGAAGAACCAAGCAGTGGCAGAACCCTGCCGCCTAAATCCCGAGACAAATTGTTTAACTCGAGGCAAGACGAGTGGAAACCGAGACCATGCGTTTATTGCAAATCTAGGGGACACAAGTCCCTCGACTGTGACAAGATAGTGGGTGTGGCACAGAGAAGAAAGCACCTCAGTGAGAAAGGTTTATGTTTCAACTGCACTGGTACCAAACACTGAGCTGCTGAGTGTCGTATTGTGAGAAGTTGTCAGAAGTGCAACGGCAGACATCATACTTCAATATGTGACAGAGATTCCCAGCAGATGTTGCTAGCCACCAGTGAAGGAGCAGTCATTTACCCAATCGTGGTTGTCAATGTGGACGGCGTAACATGCCGCGCGTTACTGGACACTGGGGCGGGAAGCTCGTATGCCTCAGCAGCACTTGTCAAACGACTTGGAAAGCAACCGTCAAGAATAGAGCACAAGAGAATTGACATGATGATGTGTTCGACAAACCAGAAGATTCAACAATACAATGTTAAGATTGCAAACACCCATGGGAGTTTCGAGATGGCAACCACAGTGAGCAAAGTCGATAAAAGAGTCCTACTGTCTGTGCCCAACCCAAGATATTCGGAAAAGATCAACCAGTTCACCCACCTCGAAGGAGTAGTCATGGATGATGGAGACACGAAATCGGAACTACCCATCCATCTGATACTGGGGGCTAGTGAATACTCGCGGATAAAGACCAACACAAAACCAAGAATTGGAAAGGCCGGAGAACCCATAGCTTAGCTAACCACTTTAGGCTGGACAATGATGTCGGCCGGAAAGGAAGCACACCTGAGCAGTGTTTATCTCACCAGAACGTCGTCCACTGATTACGACCAGCTGTGTAGTCTTGACGTGTTGGGCCTTGAGGACAGGCCAAATGGTGATCAGCAAACAGTGTACGACGATTTTAAAGAGCAACTCAGACGAAGCGATGAAGGATGGTATGAGATGGGGCTACTATGGAAACATGTTCATGATCTCCTCCCAAACAACGAGTGTGGAAGTCTACGAAGACTCGAAAGCCTGATAAAGAAATTACAGAAAGAGCCCAACCTTCTGGCCCAGTATGACGAAGTCATTCAAGATCAGTTGGCGAAAGGGATCGTAGAGAAGGTGTCTTCAGACCCAGTGGGAAGAGAGTTCTACATCCCACACAAGCCTGTCATCAGAGAGTCAGCAGAATCCACCAAGCTGAGAATCGTGTTCGATGCGTCAGCGAGATCAAATGAGAAGAGTCCCTCCTTTAACAATTGTTTGGAGACGGGGCCACCCCTTCAGAACCTGCTGTGGGATGTGCTAATAAGAAACCGTCTGAAGCCAGTGGCGTTGGCTGGTGACCTTAAGCAGGCCTTCCTGCAAGTACGTATTCAACTAGAAGATCGAGATGCCTTAAGATTCCACTGGATAAAGAACAGAGATGTATCAAATGTGGAAGTGTTGAGATTTACCCGTGCATTGTTTGGCCTGGTGCAGTCACCGTTCTTGTTAGGGGGAACACTGCAGCAACACCTGGAAAGCCTAAAAGAAAGATACCCAAAAGAAGTGGAAGAGATCAAAAAGAGCCTGTACGTGGACGATGTCATTACCGGTGGAGAAACCAAAGACAAGGTGCGCAAACTAAAAGAAACAGCTGTTGCAGTTTTTGGGGAGGCGCAGTTCGAACTACACAAGTGGCATTCCAACGAGCCAGATCTGGAAACGAACGAAGAACCTAAGTCGGAAGGCGAGAGACAAAGTTGTGCCAAGGAACAACTTGGAGTTAAAACCGGAGAAACCAAGATGTTGGGGCTACCATGGGACAAGACGGAGGACACCATTGCTGTGAAGTTTCCAGAAGCACCCCCAGAAGTGACTAAGAGGGAAATGTTGCGGTTCCTCGCTTCAATTTACGACCCTCTTGGCCTAGCATCACCAGTATCCCTCGTGGGGAAGTTCTTGTATCGTGAAGTTTGTGACCAACACCTTCCATGGGACCAAAGCGTACCCGAAAACATCAGAAGGCAATGGGAAAAATTCCAGAAAAACCTCCCAGACCACCTTCAATTCCCGCGCAGTTTAGCAGGCTTGCAAGAAACCATTGAAGCAATCGATTTACACGCGTTTGGAGACACAAGTGGGGCAGGATCAGCAGCTGTGGTATATGCAGTGGTTCATCAAGCTTCAGGCGTGAGCAGAGGATTGCTGGCAGCGAAATCGCGCTTGGCAAAAAGGGGCCTCACTATTCCTAGACTGGAATTAGTATCTGCGCACATGGCGGCAAACCTCGCCGAGAATGTGAAGAACGCCCTAGAAGGCCAGCCAGTTAGATCAGTCCATGGATGGCTGGATAGTACTGTGGCCCTTCACTGGATCAGAGGAGAAGGGAGTGCCTACAAGCAATTTGTGGCCAACCGAGTGAACAAGATACGAGAGAAAGAGTACATTCACTGGAGGCATGTTGGTACCGACCAGAATCCCGCTGATATTGGCAGTAGAGGTTGCCAAGCGGACAAGCTGAGAGAGCTGTGGTTAATGGGCCCAAAATGGTTGACAGAGCCTGATCGTTGGCCAGCTGAAGTATTCACAGAACCGAGCAAAGAAACCGGAGCGGAAGCTAAACTCGCAAAAGAAATCTTCGCAACTGCTACAGAGACCAAGGATGACTTCGATGAAGTTTTAGAGAAAAACAGACAGATTGCTTGCGAAACAGTTGAGGTGAACATTGTTCAACTATTAGAGTTGTTTAGAGGTCCTAATTAACTTTATACTTTAAATGTACAGTTTGCCTTATCAATAATAATTTTATTATTATCCCTCCTCCCAACACACACCCCTGATAGGTCAGAACAGCTTGGACTAAAATCAGCAGACAATGTCATTTATAATTCTTTAAAAATTTAGCAATTTTCGCATTACATTGACATCTCATAGATAGCTACTTTTTGAAAGTAAGCAGCTGTTGTGCTCAAACAAACATTTTGCTTAATTACCGCTGTTATGCTAAGTTACTTTTATTATCAAATTGGACAGTAACATTCTTTTTAATACATGTTGTTCTCCCCATTTACAGAAAGTTTTTCTTTAATCAATTAAGTGTCTAAGTAATTACATTTTATCATTTTCCCTTTCATAGGTTTTGTCAGTAACAAGGTGCAGCTCTTACTGGACACTATGGCAGAAATCATGCGAATTCTGTATGTCAAGGTACAAAAAAGATGCCAAAAAAATGTATTAAGGCTTCACAATCAAATCTTTCTTCATGCCGCAACATGTGAGGAGGTTATTGGAAAGCCTATAATACTCACAGAGAAAAAAATTATATGGCCGTTACCTGCAGTCACTGGTGTGCCATGCACTTATCCAACATCACATCATCTACTCCAGGTCAGCCAACACACAACAACAAAAGCACCATTTAAACATTTTGCAAGCACATCTTTGGCAACATCAAGCAGATGACCTGGAGAGATCATCACACCTGAACTGATCAGGATGCAAACAGAAATGAAACAAGGTGAAATCAGTTGATGAAGTGCCATTCAAGACTAAGAGTGACAACTGGGGAAACTATCCAAGTCCTTGCCAAAAGCAGAAAATAGTATCATCCCACGTAGAGTTCTCCTCAAATACAACAGCACTTATCAAGCTCACTTAGAGTGCACTTCTGATTTCCTTTGGTGTGGAGAAGTTGGTGAAGGCGTGTTGTTAAAGGTGTTGAATTCTTTGATGTCACTTCAGCAAGTGAAACTCAAACAGAAGCTCGCACCCTTCAACCTTTACATTACTTTGGCTCCCACACGCTGAGGTCAGAAAGTAAATATCTCTAACACACCTGGGGAAAATGTGTCATCATCTCATATTCAAATACCTCACCATGCCATCAGAGTATTTGATGAAAGGGATGAGTTTGAGCACATCATTCACACTGGCTTGCTGCAGGACAACGAGTATGATGATGAAAGTGACACAAAGAGTAACAGAAATGAAGAATTGAATGATGTTGGAAGTGAAGATTATGCAGAAGAGGGTAATTGTGAAGAAGAGCTCCCCAAAAAACCTGTCGGCCGTCTGTCGGCCGACAGTCGACCGACAGTCGGCCGACAGTCTACTGACAGGTTAAGAAAAAAGAAAAATTGTGTTAAAAACGAACAATTAACGTGACATAACAATCCGTAATGGTGATGTATGACTCGACAGACTTCACCTACTTATCGATCGACGGCAAAGTTGGTAGTATGTAAAGAAACGTTTCTTCCAAAATGTTATCAGATGCGTATAGGATATATCACTTGCGTAATTTAAAACACACCAGACAATCTAAGAATCGCATGGGAAGATAATTTAATCGACAGTCTACCGACAGGTTAAGAAAAAAGAAAAATTGTGTTAAAAACGAACAGTTAACGTGACATAACAATCCGTAATGGTGATGTATGACTCGACAGACTTCACCTACTTATCGATCGACGGCAACGTATTAAACATGTTGGATGTTGTATCAAGCGAGGCACGATTCTACGAGTGAAATATCTTGTATATTTCACCACTCACAAAACGGATCCTTTAGTAGCCACCAAATCTTGAAAGTCAATTGTCAACATATTAAAGATGTTGGATGTCGTTTTCAAGCGTTTCACGGACAAGCTACTGACAAGCTACCGACAAGCTACCGACAAGCTACCGACAGGTTACCGACACATTACCAACAGTCGGCCGACAGGTAGCCTATATTTCAGGCAAAACCTGTCGGCTGTCTGTCGGATGACTGTCGGCCGACAGTCGACCGACTGTCGGCCGACAGGTTTTTTGGGGAGCTCTTCTTCACAATTACCCAGAAGAGAGCAGGCTAATGGATCATGATAGCAAAGATGATGATGATGATGAAACTAACTGAGGAGGAAAGAGTCATTCCTCTTGTTCAATTAGGAGAGGACCTTTTGGGCCACGATGACCAAAGAAAAGGGTTGGAAGAACTTAAGAAAGATCAAGGGGAAACAGTGCAACCTGAAGAGTTATCAATTACCACTGAAACCCATAAGACCAGCCACATTTTCAATGACACAATTCATCTACATCCTCCTTATCCTTGAAAATGTGGCAAAAGTAGTTGGTGAGACAGAAGATGTAAAAAATCTCGACAGGGCTAGTGATAATCTTAAAAAAAACATGAACAGTAGGGCTCTGCACGAGAAATATGAATTCCAACTTGCTTATATGCAATTCCACAGTGCAAAATCAAGTACTAATCTGGGCACTAGAACAGCCGAGTAGGCCTTGGCAATGTGTTTGGATGGACAGCTCACACTCAAACAGCAGATCGAAGTATGATAAGTGTGTTGATATAGAAAGTTTATCCGTGTTTAAAATGCTTCAACCTGTGAATTCCTACATTCTAGGCTGTCTTAACAACTTCAGAAACTCATCAGGCCTTCATTACCACCAAATTCCAAAGGACTGCAATCTACTTAAAGAATATGTACAGCTTCTTAGAAACAGAAGTTTTAAGCTGGACAGCAACAATACAAGGATTTGATCTTCACATTTTGAAGGGAGAGAGAACAATTGTAAATATTTACAATCAATATTTCCATGAATGAAAGCAAAGCAAAGTAGAAGGCCACTTCAGAGGAAAGAACTGAGCATTACCAATGAATCTTTCACTGGGAATCTCGGAGAAAATGCATTGCTTGGACATGCCATGGCAATGAAAAACAACAAGTGAAACAAAAGTTGAATGCTCAGCTGATATGGAGGAAGATGCAAATACTTTTGAATTTCAGCAACAACAATTATGAGAAGTGCTTTATCAATCTTCATTTGCAGATGCAGCTACTCAAATCAATGTGTCAGACTTCAATGTAAGTGAGCATAAAAACACAATTTGTGAACTGAACGAAACTGTCAAAAAACCTTTTTACACGAATTAAAGCAGCTCCAATATCAACTCAAAGAACACAAATTTGATATTAAAAAATACTAGGATAGCCCCAGGTATATCACATTTTAAACCAGCTTTTAAAACTATGAAACTCTAACTGTGCTATAGCTTTCTTCGAGATGTAGCAAAAAACATTAGCTATGGATCATACACCAAACTAATGGATGACAACAAACTTGGTAGACCAGGGAAACTGTCATGTTTCAATGAACTCATTCTTGTTTGCATGAAGTTACAACTAGATCTTTTTAATTGGGATATTGGAAATCGCTGCAAAGTCTGTGAGAGCACTAAGATTTAAAAACTGGATGAGATTTTTAAGAGTAGACCTTGAGCCCCTGATTCAGTTACTACAAAGAGAAGTTCTTAGACAGCATTTGCTTCCACTGTTTAGCAAACACTACCTAAACACTACTTTCATAATAAACTGTACAGAGATTGAGATGGAAAGGCTGTCCTCCCTGGATAATCAGTCTGCATGATATTCACAGCACAAATTAAGAACCATGAAAGTTCTGATTGGTATAACCCCAAGTGGAGCAACAGCATTTGTTAGTGAGTTATCACATCTTCCCCTCTGCAGCCCTATCCATTGTTGAAATAAAACACTTCAGGGATGCTATGATTACATTTTTTCAGTTGGCTAAAATTGAATGGTAGAAAATGTGCATTAAGTGGTTTTTGATATCAGATAATTTGATCAAAACAATCATTGTGTTTTTACTAAATCTGAAAGACTATAGCTTAAACTCAACATTGACTTTTCTTCCTAAAGCACCTTGCTTGTTTGAAAATGCCCCCCCCCCCACCCCCCGAACCCAAGATACAACATCAGTCTGACTTTTTAAGTCCATCTATGTTATCAGAAGCACCACTCACTCTGGTGTTGTTTCCAAATCTAGAGTCCATTGATAGGGTACTCACTTTTGCCTGAAATTCTTTGTGGAACTCCTTTATTTCCTACCACTTCCTTCTGCACAGTTTCCTTATGTATGCATTTGGAAATTGCTTTCCTTGCTTCATCCTCTTGAACCAATAGCTAACCTCCAGTTCAGAACACATGAGCATGGCTCAAAAAGCATAGAACCCCTGTGATTTCTCTTGGACATGATTTAAGGTCAGCCCATCTCAATAATGTCAACATAAGAAGTACTAAGGTCTATGACATACACTAAGGTGATGGATTTTCAAGTAAAAACTGGCAGAGATCTTGGTCTTAGTTATATATTGCAACAGCACACAACGAAGAACATTCAAAATGCAGTGATCTTAGACCTTAGTTATTCTAAACCTCTTCCTGCTGAAAACCCAAAGCCAAATACCAGTGATGAATTGATTTCTCCTATCTAAGAACATCAAGTGTCTCTGCCAAAAACCCAACACCGTTGTAAGTCTCTAAAGAGGAAACTGAAGCTAACAGAGGAAGAGATTCATAAAGTTGAGCTAGCAGCCAAGTTGTAACAAATGTTTTCATCAAAGGAAATACCACATCACTGCATGCAAGGCTTACCGGTGTACCTCACTCAAAGAATCAACATCACCTACAAAAGCTGTTGAAGAGGTATTAGGATACAAGAATTTTAAACCAACTCCTGCAATGAAAGCTGGCCTTTCTCAGGGACCAGTTGTCATCAAGGAATATGTTGACAGTAAAGCAGAGAATGGTATATATGTCTCTGTGCAAGAATGTGGATTTTTTGTAAGTCCTACTCATGGCTTCCTTGGAGCAAGTCGAGATCATCAGGATTACTGGAACTGAAGTACATTCAAACAAATGACTCAGAAAGCCTTAGAGAGGTATTGCTAAGAAAGAAAATCTGTGTAACTAGTGATAATTCCATAGTTGTTAATACGAAACAAGAGTGTTTTTATCAAATACAATTACAAATGTTTGCTACAAGTAAGGAATGGACCGATTTTGTAGTTAAAGGTTCATTGTGTAAGTCACTTTACATTGAGAGAGTTCCATCTGATCCTGCTTTTTGGAAAGAAGTTCATCACCTCTCCTTCATACTCGTACATGTTAGGTTGTCAGGAAGAGATGAAAGGCCCAGTTGTTTGCAGTGTGCCCTATAGGACAAATGATTGCTGTGGGCTCCAAGAGCACTTTCCAGAAATGGTTTCGAATCAACCACAATATTTCAATTAATGTAGACTGTTTAGTAATAGTCTTATTTTTACTCATAGTACTTCAGTTTTTACGAGCTTTCAGGTAGAAAAAGTTATTTTGATGATTGATAGAAGCTTGGAGGTTCCGTAGAAGATTAACACCATTTCTCCCATGCAGCATTGTTGGATCAATTCACATAAGTGTCTGCCTGTAACAGTAAAAACTAATTCAAAAGAAACTGATCTATCCATTCCATAAAGACTCTTATTCTAACCGGGCAAATAAAGCTGTCATATTCTGAAGACTCTATGGGAACAGAAACTGGTAGAATTTGAAATCTTACCGAAAAGGGAAAGCATTATCATTTTTAAGTACTAGTGGACCAAAGGCCATCAGCTCAGTGATTGTGGAGAAAACAGCTGTACATAGTCATAAATCTTATAACAGATTCGAGAAATCTAGCTCTTTTAAAGGGTAAAAGAATGTTTCTATAAACAAAATTCGAAATTCTTTGCACCATAAATGAAAGGTTGTGTGGCATGCTGGAGGGAAATTACTATGTGAGGAAGAATTATTAACAAAATTTGACTTCATTTAGTGCAAATATTCCAACACGCTAAGAATAGTAATCAACAGGATATCCAAAATTAAACAAGAAAATGGAAGCGAAAAATCACACATTTCTTAGTGCTCTACCCAAGACTCAAAAAGTCGAACTTAAAATGGCTCATCAGACGCTTCTTCCTTAGAAAAAGGACTATTGCTATAAATGTTGCAAGACTGAAAACTGAACGAGAATTTGCTGATGCTGAGGCAAAAAAACCAGCACTCTGAAAGAGTCAGAATATGAATTGAGGAGGTTTAAACTCACCAAAGAATAGGCACTCACAAGGGAAGAAATGGAGGCCATAATTAAAAAATGAAGAAGACGAGAGCAAAGTTTTCTGTGGTAAAGAAGGCTTACTGGATGAAGTCAACTAAAACTGCATCTATCAAAATTATCTGAACACACAGGCATTGTCGGTTACTAGTGTTGGCAATTTGACTGTGGAGAGGAACACATCCCTTGCGAAATGGCTTTTGGAATTCCTAGGAATTCTTAGGAATACCCAACCATAACAACTCTGGTTCTAAAAACCTAGAAATTCCTAGAAATTCCCAGAAATTCCCAGAAATTCCAAGTTTATAGGCAACAGGACCTAGGAATTCCAACTCAGAGAACTAATGACTTTCCCTGAAAAGCTGTAAATTTAAAAAATTCCTAGGAATTTCTGGGAATTTTCGGGAATTTTAAGGAATATTTAAGAATTACTGGGAATTTTTAAGCAAAAATTTGAGGCTAATGATATAAAATAAATACTCTAAATTTAAAAAAAAACCAAGTATTCAATGAAATTTATTTAGAAGCTTAATTAAGGCTTACATGTAAAATATTTTTGATTAATTATTAATATCAACTTGTGGTAATGTTACGATGGAATTTGATTTATTTTTCTTTTCTTGAAAATTTCATATGGATTAATCCTCAATTACAGCTGTTCATATAAAATAGTCCTACTCAATCATTAAATTTGGTTTGACAAATCTGTTGATTCGTTTCCATAAAATACAATATCTTAAATTATATTTGAAAACCAAGCACTCTTGGGAGTGAAGGGGTTAATTACAAATAAATAAAATTGATTTTTGATTAAAGTCTTGTTGTAAATGTAACAATAAATTAGAGTGAAGTTATCCTAAACTGCAAACTTAGCTGCTGTTGTATTTTTTTCCCTGGGCTCACAATGAGTTGGCCTTGAATGAGGTTGTCTACAAGAAGCTTGACCATTTTGTATCTGGATTCCAAGACAACTGAATTTGAAAAAAAAATATTATATTTAAATATATATATATATATAAATGGCTCAGACCAGGCCTTTAAGATGGCTATAAGGAAAAGGGCATTCATGGGATTCTCAAATTGAGAAATCTCTGTTATATTGAGTGACTTTTATATTGGAGTTAGTACATCTCTCTCATAGATTTTACTAAAAAGGGGCTGAATACATTATTTTGTTTTTATCAAGGAGGGCTTCTCTATGTAACAAGGTTTGTTTAATAACAGTTCCTATTATGTATCTTGAATGTTCCCAAACGTGACTAAAGGAATCTTGAAACCTTACTGATAGGCTTATTTGATTAAAAAGCATAAGCTTAAGAAACTGCGGCATGCAAGTGAGCGATTCGATTCTCAGAATTATTCTAGTTTCAGTTGCGCCAAGCGTTACATAAGCTTAATTCAACCCGCTACATCTATTCTTCTATAAGGTTTTGATCACGTAACGAATATCGCAATTTTTACTCACCACAAACTTTCAAAATCGTAGCTTTACAGTTGGCCACTCGACCCTTGTTTGTACCGGTCAATATGTCAACTGTTGTCCCGTCTTTTAACTCCACGGCGCCAACGACTTTCTTTTCTTTTACAACACTCACACTGTTCTCGTTTTCCCATTGAACCACAATAAAAGCTATCTTTAGAAATGTTATATTAAGCAAAACAGTTGAGAAAAGCAATCAACCGATGAAAAGTACATTCAAAGATGAGCGCCAAATGGAGTCTTCTTTGTTTCCGATCACGTGGATCGTTTAGGACTTGTCATTGGCTAGCAAAGTGAATCCGCTGGCTTGCCGATTGCATTGTTAGGACAAGCGCACAACTTTAATCTGACTTCTCCGACCGGTTCTCTGCTTCTAGATGATGGATACCTTGGTGATATAAATAATGATTTGAGCTCACTCTATGTAGAAATAATCGACAAGAATCGATCGTATTACAAATGCACGATTTGTGGCTGAAAGTTGTTGAGGAAACAAAGACTCGAAACTCACTTGAGTTGTGTTCATGGCAAATGTGAGAAATAACACAAGCCAATCACAGTTTTGAATGCAACTACAAATCATCTTTTAACCTCATATTTATAAAAGAAGGATACCACAGTAGGAAGTATAAGAGATACATAGATGATCCCAGTGTACCGGTACCTAAATCTACAAAGCTTGACCCTAGCAAGCGTTCAGCAACACGTTCCAACCTCAGTCAGTCGTTTCCACTGAACTTAAAGCAGTGGTGACAACAGAGTAGAGTGTGTCTTACAAAGGAGAAACATTTGTACAAGAGACAGAAGTAACTATATGCGATTACAGAGGTGCGTTGGAACTCTGGTCCACAAATAGTTATAGGTAGTTTGTATAGCTGAGAATTCCAAGGAATTCCTAGGAATTCCCAGAAGACTGGGAATTCAGTTTGCAAGGGTCATTTGCATAATTGGGAATTTTTGAGAATTCCTAGGAATTCCCAGAAAACTGGGAATTCAGTTCGCAAGGGATTCTATGGACAACCCTTTAAAGGAAATTCCCAGCAACAAGGATATTCCTGTGATAAAGGAGCCTGTAGCTACTCCCTTGAAAATTAATTCCACCATCAAGGCAAGTAGCTCTCCTAAACAGAAGCCAGTGATCCTCACTCCCAGGTCATTACATCCATGTGCACTCAGATTTGAAGTCAGTTGATATCCAAGGTATGAACCATACTATCCTGTGGACTGAGAGCGGTACAAACACCAACAACTGAGGAAAGGCTGAGACATTGGACAGACAAGCGATTCACCTTACAAGTCAACAATTGAAGATTCACTGAATAGATTAGCTGACATCTCAACTCAACAACAATTGCAAGATATTCTTTCTTTTCCTGAACCAGAGATCTTTAGCGGTGACTTGCTAACTTTCCTGTAAGGCTGAAGTCGTTTGGGAACATTATAGAAGGGCAGACAGAGTGAGTGTCTCAAAGATTGTTTTATCTCAGAAAGTACACAGCAGGTGAACCTAAAGAAGCAATGTGTGGCTTACTGCAATTGAAGACTGAGGACCCCTACAAACAGGCAAGGAAGATCCTACTTAACTAATTTGATGACCCCTTTTCTTGTCACAGATGCTTACAGGAAGAAAATAAATGAATAGTTCAAGATTCCTCCCAATGATGGAACAAGTCTACAAAAGTTTTCAGATTTCTTCTTTCATTGCCAGATAGCAATGAAAACAGTGAAATAGCTGAAGGTCATGGATAAAGATAGATCAATAGATAGATGAATAGTTTAATCATTGATACTTTCTAGGTAACACATACAGAAACATAATTTCCCACTCAAATTTTAGGAAAATGCTACAGAATAATTTATCAAAAAAAAACTCTTCACTAGAACATTTTAAGATTAGTAGGACCTTTTTATTTTTATAATAAATAGTAATAATTTAGTTGGAAGTGTAATAATTGGTAGGATCAGTATGATTTTAGTTTTTGATTTTGTTGGGGGCCATTATGTAAACTACCAGGCTACCAGTAAAATTGTATTTCACCCTTGATAAATAAAGTATTTGCTTGTTTGTATGTAATTTAGTTCACAATTCACTCATTTTACACGCTGACGATAGCCCTCTGGTTAACTATTTTGCTGACTATTTTGTCAACTTTGCTATGCTTTCAAGTACTTAAGGAGCTCAACCAAAGTTACTTCTATTTTTTTCCACTCAAGTTTATCATTTGTATCGTTACTTGTTGATTTCAAGTATAGATTATTATATCGTCATGGTTAGTTAGTCAATTACATTTGTATAAGGTTTGTTTCGTTTTCTGTTGCCCTTTAGTTTGGACTGTGAAATTTGCTGCCACATTACAACCACAATCGCTACCAAACTAAGTATCTAACCACTACTGTACTCTTTGCTACTTGGCTACGTAAGTTATATCTTCTTGTCTTTGTATCTTCGTAATAAACACTTGGGATTGTTACACGTGGCATTTGTGCGTTCCATTTTTTGAGCTCTGTAAGCTAATCTACCTAACCATTGTAACATGATGCCAACCTGTGACTCACTGGAAGTCACATTTGTTCGAATTTGAGGCTCTGCAATTTTGAGAACAAAGACTGGTTCTTTGCGAATGGACACACTGGGTAATTGAAGTGTACTGTTCTGTAACACACAGTCACGTTGCAAAACTTGTGCATGGAAATAAGACACTAATCAATTATGGCAGAAAATGTACAAACAATAATCCATCAGGACGTGATGACGCCAAGCTGAACGGACGCGGCTCCGAGCTCTCTCTATGAAACTTTCAAAATTTTGATCCTTAATAGGTTACTATGACCGCGTTATAATCTTTTGAGTTTATTAATTGGTGACAAGCGAATGTCTGCTAGACGAACAAGGTCGAAAGCAAAGCAACGAACCGAAATGCCCGACACTGAAGTGAAGCTAGACGCAGTACTTGCGAAGATGGACGAATTGCTCGCCGCTAAAGATGAACAAGAGTCGAAGTTGAATGCCATCCTGATGAAGCTAGAAAGTTTGGAAAAAAGTCAAAAGAAAACCGCTCAGGATGTCGACGAATTGAAAGATAGTTATAAACTTTTAGACCACGATGTGACCGAGGTTAAAAGCGCTCTTGCAGAGAAGGCAAACTGCAAAGAGATATTCTTTCTAGAAAGGACATTCTCCTCCCCCTGAAGTCTAAGTCGGTACAAACCAACGAGCCGCCCTGGGTCAATCAACAATTGAAGGGTCTCATTCACAGCCGCCAAAAGGCCCTCGCTCAAGGCGACCAGGAGCAGTACCGCACCCTACGAAATCGCGTTAATCGTGAGAGGAAAGCATGCCGTGCAAAGTTCTATAACTCCAAGGTTGAACATCTGAAGGACTGTAAACCCGCAGTTTGGTGGCGTGAGGTAAAGAAGCTCAGTGGTACGTCAGACGCAGCTTCTAGAGGCGTTAATCCAGCTACCCTCTACCAACATATTGATTGTGGTCAGAGAGGTTCGCCTCCAAGCACGATAGACATTGCTAACACCATCAACCAGGCGTTCTTGGCTCCTATGCGCGTCTTCACCCCCCTTTCACCTAACACCTCAACCAACTCTGACCAGGAGAGTGCTTTCCAGGTATCAGAATTCTCTGCTTTAAAGAAGCTATCCGCCTTAAATCCAACTAAGGCAACCGGTCCGGACGGAATCCCCGGTTGGCTTCTTAAAGAGAATGCAGATTTACTAGCACTGCCTGTGACTGATATCCTTAACTGTTCGTTTAAGGAAGCACGGTTGCCTCAGTCTTGGAAGGACGCTAACATCACTCCAGTACCAAAGCAGAATCCAATACACGATGTAAACAAACATCTACGTCCAATATCCCTAACTCCCGTGCTTTCTAAGGTTGCTGAAGATTTCGTCGTGGAGAGTTTCCTCAAGCCTGTTGTGTTGGCGAAAGTGGATGTACGGCAGTTTGGGACTGTGCCAGGTTCCAGTACGACACAAGCACTAATAAGCATGGTCCACTCATGGCTTAGTGCTACGGATGGGAACGGTGCAACTGTCAGAACCATCCTCTTTGACTTCCACAAGGCGTTTGACCTTATTGACCATCAGATCCTAGTTCAGAAGCTCATTTCATACGATCTTCCAAGTGGAATAATTGACTGGATAGTGGACTTTCTGTCCTGTCGCCGACAGCGTGTCAAACTTAGTCAGGACTGTTACTCGGAGTGGGGGGCCATCCCATCAGGGGTCCCACAGGGCACAAAACTTGGCCCCTGGTTATTTACTATTATGATAAACGACCTCATCATCCCGGGTACAGACATGTGGAAATATGTCGATGACTCCACTATTTCTGAAACAGTCATGAAGTCTGAGGTCAGCAAAGTCCAACAAGCGGTTGACGAACTCGCGACGCAAGCTTCTGCTGACAAGTTCCAATTAAATGAAACCAAGTGCAAGGAACTGCGCATAACATTCAGTCACTCTAGAAAGAACTTTGATCCAATTAAGGTTAATGATCAGGACTTAGAGTGTGTAGAGCAAGCAAAGATCTTAGGTTTGCAGATATCTTACGATCTTACGTGGAATAATCACGTATCCGAAGTTGTAAAGAAAGTAAACAAGCGCCTGTATTTTTTGCGTCAGCTTAAGCGTGCACAAGTCAAGTCGGAGGAACTTTTGCTCTTCTATTTGACTTGTATTAGGCCTGTCACTGAATATGCATGCCCTGTTTATCATCATAGCCTCCCGCAATACCTTTCAGTAGATCTTGAGAGATGTCAAAGGCGAGCTTTACGTATTATCTATCCAGATTGTTCGTACAATGAGGCGCTTCTTTTGACTGGTCTAGTTCCCTTACACAACCGCCGCGAGTTCTTATGTGATAAGCTTTTTAATTCCATCCTGTCTAATCCCTCGCACAAGCTCTATAGCTTACTACCTCCCAAGAATGAGTGCGAAGTCAATTTAAGGAGTCAGCACTCTTTTACTACACGGCGCCTCCACACCATTCGTACTCGAAATAGTTTTATCCATCACTATGTCCATAAAGCAATGATGTAATATTGTTTTTCTCTTAATTATATATTTTTGTCTTTTTAATTAGTTCTTCTTAGCCATGTATTTTTTGTAGTATATATTTTATTGTAAATCAAACGTAATTCAGCCTGTGGCTGCAAGGTTCTTGATAATAAACTATCTATCTATCTATCGATAGACACCCTGAACAAGAAAATTGAAGACTTGGAGAACAGGTCCAAGAGGAACAACGTGATCATATGGGGTTTAAAGGAAGGCGCCGAAAAAGATTGCAGCTCCGTAGAAGAATTTAGAGGAAGAACTTTTCAGTAAGCACATGGGCCTCGATAATATTGAAGTCATGCGAGCGCACCGTACGAAGATCAACCAAGCGGCTGCGAGCGCTACCGCTCCGCAGTCAAGGCCTATCCATGTCTACTTACTTAGATATCCTGATAAAGGACGAATTTTAAAGGCTGCAGCAAACACCCTGAAAGATAACCCTTTCTGCGACAGTCAGATATTCATATCCGACAACGTGTCAAAATCAGTTCGAAGTGAAAGAGCCAAACTACGGAAAGATCATTTAAAGCAACTTAAAGAAAGAGAAGGAGTCCAGTTTGCGTTCATCCCATGGTCAGTTCCTGCGCAGATACTGTATAGAGAAATCGATTCTGAAGGTCTCAAGTCCTTTAAAATCAGACATGAGTAATCCTTATGTTGCTGTTTTGTTGTCATTATATACTGCGTAATTATATTTATAGCTAAATGAACTGTATGATTTATAGTTTTGTTTACAATTTCGGCGCAGGCAAAACTGCTTGTCACTTTTAATACCATAGTATAATACAACCATTTGCCATGGAGATCTCGGCGAAAGTGTGCAGCAACCGAGATGGTAAGTGCGCTTTCGTTTGTTTGTATATTTTGTGTTGTTGTTAAGTGTCTGTGTTGTACTTCTTGTTCAAAACTTAAATTATTCTCTTACTACTTTTACATTTGTTTTGCTATTCTATTCATTTTCCAAGCAAATAGCACCTATTATAAATGTGATAACACTTAATTATTCTTGCATTAAGAATGCATAATTTGAAAGCTAAGCCTGAAAGCATCAAATTTCTTTCCTTGAATGTTAGAGGCCTAAGCAACTTTCATAAACGTAGGGAAATTTTTTCCTGGTGTAGAAAGCAAAAAGCCGATTTAATATTTTTACAAGAAACTCATTCCACAACAGAACGACAGGATCAGTGGCGAAAAGAGTGGGGCGCTTCTATTTTATTTTCACACGGCAGTACAAATGCTAGAGGTGTTGCAATTCTCATAAAGAATAGTTTGAACATTATTATTCAACAAAGTGAAATAAGTTCGGATGGCAGGTTTATTGTTCTAAAAGCTGCTATTAACAATGAGATATACACAATTGCAAACATATATGGCCTAAACAAAGACGCCGATGCTGTCAAGTTTTATCGTAATTTATCAAAATTATTAAGAAATGACGAATTTGGTAATGAAGAAAACATTATTATAGGTGGAGATTTTAACTGTCCTCTCGACATCACACTTGACAAAAAAGGTGGTTTACCGATTCCTCGAAAATATGTAATCAACTCTATGGATGAATTGCAAAATGAATTCAGTCTGCACGACATTTGGCGCCTAAAAAACCCAACATTGCAAAGCTTTACCTGGGGGTGTTGTTCACCTTTTATATTTTGCCGACTAGATTACTGGCTAATATCCGATAAATTACATGATTTGGTAACTAAGGTCGATATCATACCCTCAATCAAAACAGACCATTCCGCTATTTTTTTAGAACTTGAAGAAATCGAATCAAGTGGAAGAGGAGCTGGCTTCTGGAAACTAAACACTTCTCTATTGGCAAATGAAAATTATAAACATATGATAACAAACAATTTACCGACCTGGCTGGATGCAGGTAAAGATATACATGATCCCAGACTTTTGTGGGATTGGATCAAGTTTAATATAAGGTCAAACTCCATCATATTCTCCAAACAAATAGCTTCCTTTCGACGGAAACAAGAAGAGGAATTAAATAAACGTTATCAGGAGGCAGTCCTAATGTTTCACACAAATCCTTGTAACAATACGCGTCTGGCACTAGAAAAATCTAAGCAGGATCTTGAAGCACTGTACGAGGACAAAGTAGAAGGGATTATACTACGCGCAAGAGCTCGATGGCACGAACACGGTGAAAAGAATAGCAAATATTTCTTAAATCTCGAGAAACGCAACCATGTTAAAAAGCATGTAAGAAAGCTGCACATTAGCGGTGTAATTTCTACTGACCCCTTTATGATTATGGATTCACAACACAAATTTTATAAGAACTTATATCGTAGTAGAAATATTAATCTACATAATGCAGAATCATCGATTTTTTTCGATAGTCCAAATTTACCCAGTATTTCACATGATTCAAGAATAATATGTGAGGGTAGAATAACTGCGGAAGAATGCCAGAACGTTCTCAAAACTTTTCCAACTGCAAAAACGCCAGGCAACGACGGGTTACCCATTGAATTTTATAACACCTTTTGCCCATTACTTAGTGATACTTTGATTAATTCATTTAATGAAGCTTTTATGAAGAAGGAAATGTCCCCATCTCAGAGACAGGCAGTGATTACTCTTATTGAGAAACAGGACAAGGATAGGACTTACTTAGAAAATTGGAGGCCAATATCCTTGACTAACGTCGACGCCAAAATTGCGTCCAAAGTCATAGCGACCCGTATTGTCAAAGTTTTACCCGAAATCATTCATAGCAATCAAACTGGGTACGTTTCAGGTCGCTACATAGGGGAGGCCGCAAGATCAATCCCTGGATTGCTACTTTTTATAGATTTTGAGAAAGCTTTTGATAGTCTGGAGTGGAGTCTTTGGATTTGGATCCAGTCTTACAAGATGGATAGAAACCTTTTACAGTAACATAACAAGTTGTATTATCAACAATGGAACGCTCTCAGCTAGCTTTGAAATAAATCGAGGTGTAAGGCAGGGAGACCCCCTTTCTCCTTACTTGTTTATCATTGCTATGGAACTACTAGCAGTTGCTATTCGCTCATGTTAAGAAATAGATGGAATCAAAATAGATGAAAAAGAATTCAAAATGGTACAGTATGCAGATGATTTAACAGCTTTTGTATCGGATATCAGATCTGCTCAATACCTTTTTAAGTTACTTGATCAATTCCAAAAATGTTCTGGCCTAAAGGTGAATTATACAAAAACCGAAGCAATGTGGATTGGCTCTTCCCGTAATAACATCGAAACACCTCTAGCATTGAAATGGCGTAAAACTGTAAAAGCTTTAGGGGTTCACTTTAGTTACAATAACGAAGAATCAGTGCAAAAGAATTTCTACGATAAGCTCAAAGGAATTAAATCTCAGATACGCTTGTGGAGTTGGAGAGGCCTTTCTCTGTTTGGTAAAGTTACAATTATTAAGAGTTTACTACTTCCTAAAGTTTTATACATCTCGTCAATTCTTCCTTCTCCTTTGGAGTTCATAAAGGCCCTTCAATCAATTATATATAATTTTCTTTGGAAGGGTCCTGATAAAATCGCCAGGACAGCAGTAATAAATGATGTTGAATTTGGTGGCCTAAAGGTAACTGATTTTACAACGTCAATTATGTCACTCCGACTTTCATGGATTGGAAGATTTCTAAGCGATAACTTTTATCACTGGAAAGCGTATCTATTACATTTACTAAAACCTTTTGGTGGAGAATTTTTTCTTCATTGTGATTATAATATTAATGACTATAACATTCCCCCAATATTTTATAAGGAGATGTTACACTGGTGGTCAGATTTTCGTTCTAGATTTGATCTTGTAAGTCTACGTGAAACAATCATCTGGAACAATCATAACATTAGAGTAAACGGCAAACCTTTATTCTATTATAATTATAATAGCGCAAATATTATTCTTTTAAGCGACTTAAAATTTGATTTGAGTAACACAGAGTCCTTTAACCTTGCAAAACGTAATGGTTTAAAAGATTCCAACTTTCTGACCTGGACTGGTGTTCGTTGCGCAGTACCAAGTCATCTAAGAATTCGATGCTACGAAATTAAGAAAGATCATGTCAGATCACTGTAATTTAAAATCGGTGATAAAATCTTTGATCCAGCACTTAGCAAGTCTAGAGATTTCTACGGTTTGCTTATATCCAGTAAGGCGACAGAGTCCAGAGGCTTCACAAAGTTGAAATCTAAATTTTCTATTGATGATGTGGAAACAAAAAAGGCCTTCTCATTAATAAGGTCCTGTATCTGCGAGACATATGTGCAATGCTTTCAATTTAAAATACTAAATGACATTTTATTCACAAATTCCCGCTTAGCTAAGATAGGTTTAATACAAAGCGATCTTTGCACTTTTTGCAATACTAGTGCGGAAACAATTGATCACTTATTCTTTTACTGTGTTCACTCACATGCATTTTGGGAAGAATTTGAATCTTATTGGATCGCTATAGCCAAAGAACAAAGGAAACTTGAGTTAAAGACTATTTTAATTGGTGTCACAGATACTAATTGTTCTTTATTTAATTACTTAATCGTTTTAGTTAAGCTACATTTATGGAATTGCCGTAGGAATAATAGTCTTCCTTTTTTCCCCTCGTATAAGGAACTAGTTAAAAGAAAATATGAAACTGAATGTCACATTGCGGCTAAGTTTAATGATAGGAAGATGCTAGAGGCTAAATGGAAACCCATTTTGAATTATAATTTAATAGATACATAGGTGTGTAAGCGATAAAAAAAAAACTGTAAAAAGTAGGGTGAGAATTGCAGTCTAAGGAAGTATTATATAGTAAGTAGAATAAGTAACGTCTTGTAGGTGGTATTGTAAGTAGTGTTCGTCTTGTTTTGTAAAGTAGTGTTCTTCGTGTTGCAATTAAAAAAATAAAAATAAAAAAAAAATAAAAAAATAATCCATCAGACCAAAGGGTTAAAGAACTAAACCACATGTTGGATTGGGAAGGTATTAATTTGAAAGATTGCCAGCACCAAGCAATCAAGAAGCACAACTAAAGGCCTTGTCACAAAACTGCAAAATGATGTTAAGGATTTGATGCATTACTGATAAAAACCTCAAGTTTGCCAAAGAGGAGCTCAAACATTTGAATTCAATAATTCATGACTTTGACAATGCCTACAACAGCTGTCATAAAAACCTGACAGACAAGCATTCTACTGCTGATTCCAATAAGTACTCCAGAAAGGTGAACCAGCTGATAGATTTGGCATGTGAAGTGTCACGGAGAAGTGTCACTAATTGGACAGTGTTAGAAGGTACAGCCACCAATCTTGAACACTTAGAAGCTATTCAAAAGGGGGAACTCAGTCTGCAAATCAAGAGAACACAATTGGAGCTTCAAATCAAGATAGCTCAAGCTCAAGCTCAGGAACTCATTCACACCAAGGCATAAGTCAAGTGGGAAGCTACCCAGCCCTCAGCCAAATAGCTAGGTATAAAAGCTCATCCCATCATTAAGAGTTCTGATACAGGGCAAACCAGGTCAAGATAGACAACCTGAGGATTCTTCCCCTTCGTAATGGAAAGTAGCAACAAGTATAATAGTGATCAAGTTTTATAAAGAAACTAGAGTCCTGTGGGATAAAAATCATAAAGACTATAGGAAAAATTCACTCCAGAAGAAAGCATTCACCCCTTTGGTTGCCAAACTAAAGTGATTGAACATGCCAAAAAGGAAACCAGAAATAGAGCATCATTAACAGAACTAAAAGCTTCTTTTTGTTTGACCTTTGCTGTGTTCGCTAGTCTGCCATGTTAAATTTGGAAACTAGTTCACATTTCCCCTCTTCCAAATTCGCTTACGTGCACCAAACAAGTGTCTAGTCGCAGGAGCAGTGCAATTTGTCACATAGTGTCTTGGCCTTAATGCTACACCAGCCAGAAGTAAAACCTCAGACAAAGTGCTCAACTCTTTTACTTAGTTTAGTACACGCCTGGTGAAGTGAGAGTACTCATGAAAAGGTGCTTGACAATTAACTAGTTCAGTAGACACTTTGCTAACTTTTAAGCCACGATTCATAATTTTTCTAAAAGGTATAGGGTTGTGCAGCCACAAAAGAATCATTGTTTAATATTTGTGACACTGTTTATTAACTTTGAAATATGACAGGTGTTGTGGTTCTCGATCAAGAGCATGAGGCGTAGATTGTAAGACACACATTTTATTCCAAAGTAAGGCAAACACTAAAATTAAATAACATCACAAGTGAATAGTGATCAATGCCTATATTTTATAAGTAGTGGCCTAGGTACTAATAACATGATGACCACCGGCCAGAAATGGAGGCTTGCCAACATCATGACAATAGTTTTAAATCAACATCAGACATTTTTCTTAACACCAAGACATAAAGTAAAGCTATTAATGAGGTTTTTGTAAAAGTTTGGTAATCATATCTTTTAATCTCAATATTTTACAGATTTGAAGTATTTTAACACAAACCAGTTTCATTAATTTCCAATAAATTTGGGTTGTGAACAGCTAAGGCACATTCTACAATGCACAATTTAACTTCTGTTTTTGAGTGTCTCCATAACATTGCTCCAGATCTTTTACTGACTTATTTTCTCAAGTCTTCACGTGTTTATTCCACTAGCCTTAATGGTTTAGATATTTTATTTCCTAAAGTCCTCACAGAATCTTCCAAGAAAGGAAGACTTTACACTGGAGCCCAAGCTTTCAATGACTTGCCAGCGCATCTAAATGAAGTTGACTCTGTAGCAACTTTTAAAACAAAGCTTACTGATATAATTTTTTAGAGTTCTGGTAAATCTTTTGGGTTTTAAAATTTACCTAGTCATATAATTCATAGTTCTTATCCATTTATATTAAAAATAGTTTTTACATCTTTCTGATGTTTCATCTGTTATAGTTATTTTTCTTTAAATATTAATTTTTTAGTTGCCCAGGGCACCCATTTATGAAAGCTTTAGCCGACAGATTTACCCTAGTTAATATTATTATCATTATTATTATTTATTATAGCGGATGGTTACAATGCTTTCAATTGCCGTTTCACCCATGGGACGTACGGGGACATTGAACTATTCAGTAAATTAATCTGACACCACAATATCATGGTTGAGGAGGTGTTTGATTTAGACGCATGAGTCATTACAAAGCACAATCTGATTCATGTTCCGCTACATACCGTTTTTCATTACCATAGAACTTTTGGGTATTTGACCTAGAGAGTCATCAAAAGGTATATTAACCCTTTACCCCTAATATCAGTATGTATATTATCCATCCTGTTCTCAATACATTTCCTAAGGTGCTGGCAAGGAGAATTTGTTTAATGATCTAAAGCTTCTATTATTGGTGATCATTTCCTTTTTTCTTGTGACCTTTATGTGTGATTTTGGGGATAATATTGTAAGGAGAAATTTGATGTTAGTCACTCTCAGGTGTAAAAGGGTTAATCACTCAAAAAATTGTAGCAGAATTGAGCAGACATGCAGTAAAAACGAAACAAAGAGAGCAATTGCACCTGTTTAAACAAACAAAGAAATTGATACAGACATCAAGTCAAGACAGTTTTCCTCATTGAATAAAGGTAACTAACTGATTGCACATGCAGGTGACATTTTGACTGATAATCAAGGTGCATTACTTATTTCTGAAACTCAGCAATGTGACAAATTCAAGGAAAACAAAGATAGTGGCTCAGAAATTGAATATTACACTCTCCCTTTTATGACTGAAAGATGTAAAAGTTTACTAAAGCCCAGGAAAGAACCAGGCGTTCTTTACATGCTGTACAAAAAAGAAGAAAATGTTATGCTTTTAACCAATAATGGGTCGACGATAGGCCAAAGAAATGACATTCATTCAGTGATCAACTGGTTCTCTGATATTCAACACAAGAACCAACACACTTTTGCTGTCTTCGACATTGAAAACTTTTATCCATCTATCACCAAGAAGCTATTAACAGACTCTATCTGCTTTGCCAAACAGTACACTACTATATCGGATCTCGACAATAACATTATTATGCACTCAAGGAAACCACTACTTTTTAAGAACAGTACAGCCTGGAGCAAAAAAGACAAACAGCTCCTTTGATTTCACCATGGGTAGCTATGACAGTGCAGAAGTTTGTGAATTAGTCGGTTTATTTATTTCTTTTATTTATTCCTTTTCCCTGACCACTGACTTGGGCGAAAGCATAACAGAGAAGGTAATAGCGCTGAGGGAAAAGGTAGCAAGATGGTCTACTTCATTTCGTCATTTCACTGGGGCAGATAAAAAGAGTTCGAAAGAAGTAAGGCCGCCAGAGATGCAATCTGTCTATTAGGAAAATTGTCTGGCGCGCACAACATAGACATATCACAGGGTCAGTACACTTTGCTTAGAGACTTTTTGATTGTCGAAATTTCAATCGACAATGCAAACAGATCTGGAGCTTTAGCCAACATGAAAATGGGAGAGTTAAAAAAAATGAAAACAGTGTGATCCTTGTAAAAGACCATAAGACATTGTACAGCCATGGACATGCCCGAATTGTTTTGAGCCAGAAACTATGTTGGTGGTTACAAATCTTTGTCACAGAAGTTCGCTCCCATGTTTCAGGCGCTACAAATGACAATGATCATCATGTATTTCTGTCTTGGAATGGGGAAAGTCTGGCCTCAAGCCAAATAAGCAAGGCGATGAAATCTGTTTGGAAAAAAAGCGGACATTGGTGGTACCATACATACAACCATACTGCGAAAGTCAGCAGTGTCAAGAGTACACTGCACAACCAATAGCAGTGAGACCCACAGTGATTTAGCTGATTTAATAGCTCATGATGTGGCTACTGCTAGGCATTATTACAAGCTAAACGAGAAGTCGAAATCTTCCGTTAAGGCCTCAAGACAACTGAGATGTGTCATGCGTGGAGAGAAACAACAGAAGGAAAGTGATCCTGAAGGAATCTCAGTTGTCCCGTCTCCAGAGGAGTGCCAGTCAAAAACGTCAAAGGTCTCATGGTCTCCTGTAAAAGAAAATTTGGTTCGAGCCATTTTTCAAGAAGAAATTGCCAAACAATCTGTCTCCTTAGAGATTGTCAGGTCAAAAATATCTAGTCATCCAGAGCTCCAGAATGAGAGTCCTAAACGGGTGTTGGACAAAGTTCGTTCACAGTGGCGGTACGAACAAGAGACTGCAACAGAGCCTTTACATCTCCCCTCTGAACAACAGACACTGGAACAGTGAGTCCAGAGAACCCTGGAGGACGAAGCCGACACCAGTGACATTATTCCTCCAACTGTGACAAGCAGCATGAAAAATGTATTTACTTCAACTGAACTGGAAAAAGTAAGGAACACTTTCAAGGAAATGATTGTGACATCTGCCCCAATCTCGAAACCACGTATTAAAGAGACTCTTGAGAAAGAAAGCTGGGGGAGGGATATGTTAGAGAAGGTCTCAGTGGACACTATAGTGAATCGAATTAAATATGAAAGACGTGTTCACAGGAGTCTTAAGAAGATCTAGATCTAGCTGAGGATGCTTGTAAATGTCCCTCACAGGGTTTTTAACAGTGCAGACTTTTTTTTTTTTTTTGTGAAGTTTCATGCAACAGGGCTAAAGATGCTATTGGCCGATTAACCATTTTTGCAGTTTTTAATTCCCTTTAAAGGGCGGTTTACATGGAACGAGCTTGTCGCATGCGACAAGCTTACGACAGGCCTTCAACACACCGCCTAAGTGACTTGCAGGTTGGTGCATGACACAATTCATGTCGTAGGCCTGTCGTAAGCTTGTCGCATGCAACAAAGTCGTACCGTGTTACAAATCGCCCGTTCTGTGGGGAAATTTTGAGTGCAAAGACCTTTCATTGAGATTCTTGGCTTTTTTTTGGACAAACTGACTATGGAGTTTGAAAACGAGTGTAAGAAGAGCAATTACGGGTAGGGGGCATTTACTTGTCCTTTTTTGTCAGAGTTATATTTATCGCTGTTGTCGTTAATGTTTATCTGTCTATGGTAATGAAACACAAGAACTAGTTTACTCAAAAACAATTGTGGATAGCTAAAGAAGGAACGCGACTAGGCGAAAAGTTGTTGTGGTTATTGCAAGTGTCCCGATATTGTAACAGTTTGGGATTACCTGTATTATCAGTTTAAAATTTGATAAGTTAATATTTCAGATGGAAGATAGTAAAGGGATGAGTGTTATCTAATTTAGTAACTTTTTTCCATAAGAGTGACACTACATTCTATTTTCAAATTCTTGGCCTTATTACTGGTGCATGTGGTTGAAAACTATGTTAATAAGTATAAATATTGTTTATGTTTCATTTTTAGACTAGAAATGAAACCTTTCCTTAAAATAGGAAACAGCTGAAAGTTTTACGGTGCTTCTTTTCTCGTATGCTTTTTTGAAGTCCTAATCATTGTTAATTAGTTTTTACTCCTTTTATGCCATACTCATTTGGCGATCATGTTAGGATCGAATCGTTAATAAAGTTTTTGGTTTTTTTTGGTTGTGTTAACAAAATGAAGTTGCCCCACGATTTTTCTTTGCGAGAATAGTTACTCAGTTGCAGGGAACACTTGTTATATTACGTCCCGTATTTGAGAATATGAGAATTAGTATTTATAATTGGGGACAGTCACCAGCATTACAGGTGGAAGAAATCTTGAATTTGAACAATGGATCCATCGCCACTTGGCGCCTCTGACTAGTAGTAACATAAAGGCGGTGGCAAACGAGGCCCATTGTACCGTATTGTTGCTCATGGGGCTTCCTTGCGCGAGCAAACAAGAAAATGTGTCTGTCACAGTGTGTTCTCGTTGGGCACCCCCTTAGCTCAACACGACACACACCACAACATTACATCCCATACTAATTTATTCCTACAAATACAACAAAAAGATATCAGGCGGATATTTATAACTGAGGTTGTTTTTAGGCTTTTTGCAAATAATTGAAAAGAACGGTTCGCACGAGTACAGTTATGTATTAATTAAAAAAACCCCACAGAAGTTCACATTATTTGGGCGTAATACAGTTTTATAACATTCTGCAAGTGGGATGAATTTTCGTTTGCATAAAGTAGGCCAATTTAATACGTTGAGACGGTCTTCCTCCATTTTTCCGGCCCTTTTTCAGAGGCTAATTTAAGTTACATAGAGGATATTACATGACCGCACGGAGATACAAAATTTCTCTTCGAGTGTTGAAAAGAAATTTTGTATCTCCAAGCGGTCATGTAATCTTCTGTTTATTATATAAACACCAATGAAATATCAAACCTATTGCAAAAGGCACGATTTATCATGTAACCATAGCAGCGGTGATATTTCCACATGTGAAGATAACATGTTATTTTCACATGTGAAGATATCATGTTTTCGCATGAAAGCTCACCTGGTATTTCATTGGTGTTTATATAATAAATAAGGTTATATAATTAAAGTTCCCCTTTTCGTTACCAAAGTGCCTTATAAAAGTGCCCTAAGTTCCCCAAAGTGCCTTATCTGGTTACTAAAGTTCCCTAATCCAGGTTACCAAAGTGCCCTATGTTACCAAAGTTCCCTTTGGTCGTTACAAAAGTTCCCTTAAACGTTACAGAAGTTCCCTTTTCGGGTTCTCTCTCTCTCTCTCTCTCTCTCTAGATGAAAAGTGTGGCACTTTAGTCACGTTTTTTCTCCCTTGTTAGAACTTCTTCAAAATCTTGCCCTTTTCAATGAAATTCTAGGAGTTACAATAGCAGAGTAATGTGCATGTTTGTCCAGAGTTTTACGTCCACAACTTAAAATGCTTTTATCTTAGATGGCTTTTTACATCAAAAAAGGTACAAAAGTGCCAGTGATTGGGGTTTCGCAAACAAAAGAAGGGAACAATCCAATTTTATGTTGAATAACTAGATAGATGAGAGACTAATAAATGCTGGTATATTCCCCCGACCACCCCGCCATTTTTAAACAGGGTATTGAAGAGATTGGCAGAAAGTCGGGTGTAATAGTATAAACTTTCATCTACGTTCAAGTTTACCATTTCCAAAAAGGCCTAAAGTTTACTCTTTGAACTTGAATGTTTTACTGCGGTCAAGGCATTTGAGGAAAAAGTCTGAAACATTATTATGTTTGACCTTGTCTACTTAGCATTATGTTCACCAAGTTACAGCTTTTCAGCTTGCGTTGTTTTGCAATTACAGCCACTTTTTTGGAACCATGTCTTGTTGCGAAGCCACGTTGCAAAAGTGCCACATTTGGTAACATTGAGCTAGGAATTGCAACAAAGGGAGAAATGACCTTGCACAGCGCCTGATTTCAAATCCTTTTGTACTTAAACTCTCTTTGTATATAGCTTGTTCTGCTAGTAATTCCAAGCTAGCAGCTTATAACCCATTCCTGCAGTTAGAGGTAAAACCTGCTCATCCTCCATACACATGCTTTTGGTGTTTCCACTGATTTTGTTGTCAAGGGGAAGTTTTAAACACCATATTTTGTACTTGATAATATTAGAATTCCACTGACTTTATAGCATAATAAAATACCCAGTCATCCAATTTCCATGAGCTGGTATAAAACTCGGGGAAATTGGCCGCTTAGTTTTTGCCCCAAATATGCATATAAAGAAAGATGAGCGGGGGAAGTAAGGGGTTCAAACTTCACTTAAGTTTGCTTGTTATAATAACACAGGCAGTTATTTGGTTTTTAGCGAATGTTAAATAGTTAATGACCTCTTGGCATCTCTACTGCAGAAAAGCTCCGTTCCGTGATAAAATTCCTCACTTAAGAGAAAAATGCACGAATTAGTCAGCACACTCGCATGAATATGCAAAATATGCAAGTCATAGATGAATTGTTTGTTTTTGGTAGGACTTAAATTAGGATTATTTGGGCAAGACCTTGCTCACAGATTGCAAATCCATATATCCCCTGAAAGTAGAAAGATAACAACTTCGTGCAATTGTCGTTAGTTTATGTTGGGAAGTCAACCAATATGGCCTTCAAAGGAGGATGTCAATTGTTATATGCCTGAATGTTTCCATACCCTTTATCCAACCACTAGGGTGATCATAGACTGCACAGAAATTCATGTGCAAACCCCTTGCTCACTCTTACTTAAGTCTCAATTATACTCGTCTTGCAAGAGCAATCCTACCCTTAAAGGTTTTTTGGGATAACTCCTTATGGAGCAGTTTCCTTTTTTTCTAGTTTGTATACTAGTGCTATATCTGACAAAGAAATCACCGGGTTTAGTGGTATTTTGGATTTGTTTGAGGATGGAGACTCAACATGGCAGACAAAGGTTTTGATGTTCAAGATTTGTTATTAGAAAAAGAAGTACAGCTCAATATCCCTCCTGTGACAAGTTGCGTGACTTGCAATGTGATATCTAACCACACGAGTTTCTGTTATATTGTTGATTCAGCCAATGAAATGCATTTACGTGTGACTGCACAACCATGTGCTGGAGTTCCTAAAACGTTGTAGAACGTCGCTCAACTGCATATAGTTGTTTACGATAAATCTCTGTTTAATACCCAAGTGCAGTTTCCTACATGGTGGCAGCGGCGACAGGATCCATGCTGCATTGAAGCTTACTAGAAAATGGCATCCGGACATAGCTTACTGCCGCCAACGCCGCTGGATATTCATGATCAGAATGCCGCAGAGAAATGGAAGAAGTTTAATTTAGCATGGAATAGCTATGCTTTGGCTACTGAGCTTGATACGAAGTCGGAAGGCGTCCAAGTTGCTACTCTCTTGATGGTCATAGGAGAAGAGGCTCGTAATGTGTATTCCACGTTTACAGACTGGGCCAATGAAGGGGACGAAAACAAGATTGCCCTGGTGCTACAGAAGTTTGGCGAGTATTGCCAGCCACAAAAGAATGTACGATTCGAGCGCTATCGCTTTAATTGTCGAACACAAGAAGCGGGATAAAGCTATGACCAGTACAAGACTGCACTTTGTAAGCTTGCAGAGGGCTGTGACTTCGACACGATAACCCCCGACGAAATGCTTAGAGATCGCTTAATTTTCGGCATACGCGACTCAGAAGTGAGAGAACTGCTGCGAGAGTCGAAACTCAGCCTCGCAAAGACTCATGAGATTTGTCGTGCCGCCGAAAGCATGCAAACACAGATGAAAATTGTTGGAGACCGAACCAAACTGGAGGCAAACAAACTGGTGCAGGAATGTCTGCCTAACTTACGAAAATCCAAGAAAACAACTCGTAGAAGACAACAGCAAGGTCAGGGGCGGCATGGCAGAGACTGTGAAAAATGTGGCTATCAACACCGGGAAAGTTCGGAATCCTGTCCCGCAATAGGACAGGAATGCCTGAAATGTGCAAAGCGGAACCACTTCACATCAAGATGCAAATCAAAGGAAGTTAAGGCGACCGATTTAGAAGATGATGAGGCTGGTGAGATGTACCACATAGAGGTAGCAGCCGTGAAACTCAATGATTCACAACTAGTGACACTGAAGCTAGAGTCTGGTAACTTCATCCGTTTCCAACCCGACACTGGAGCCCAGTGTAACGTGCTGCCGCTACAGGTTTATCGGAAGGCATCTAAAGATGAGTAGCTTGAAAAAGTGAATCACACTCAGGCATCATTGGTTGCATATGGAGGCTCAAAAATTAAAGTCATCGGCCGCGTCAGCATCCGTGTCTGGAGAAATGAGAGGTCATGCCTTCTGGACTGTCGCCTGGTGGACAGTGAAGAAATTCGTCCGATTCTTGGTATCAAGTCGTGCCTAGCCAGTACAAGGACAATGACCTGCTCAACAAGCCTGAGACAGGAGGTTCCTCTGTTTATGCCATAGAAGACCAGCCATCACCAGTAACCAAGGAGGAGTTAATGTTAAAGTTTCCAGATGTCTTCGGCGAGGGCCTCGGACAACTTGACGGTCAATATAAGATTACTAGATTGGATGAGACTCTCCTGCCTGTACAACATGCTCCACGTCGCATTGCAGTGGCATGAAGGCCTCAGCTCAAGGATACATTGGATGCTCTGGAAGCACCAGGTATCATTGCCCAAGTAACCACGCCCACCAGATAGATAAGCTCCATTGTTGCTGTCCCAAAGAAGAATGGAAAGCTGCGCATATGTCTTGACCCCAAAGACCTGAACCATGCCATACAAAGAGAGAAGTACCAGCTCCCGACAGTGGAGGACATCGCGACACGCCTCCACGGAGCTAAAGTCTTCACGGTTATGGATGTTCGGAATGGGTTTTGGCATGTAAGCCTAGATGAAGAATCTACATACCTGACGACCTTTCAAACGCCATTTGACCGTGCTGCTGCAGGCGCATGCAGTTTGGCATTTCATCCGCGCCGGAAGTGTTTCAAAGGAAGATGCACGAGCTCATTAAAGGTATGACGGGTATTGAGGTAGTTGCTGACGACTTTGTTGCAGTTGGATACGGCAAGACATTCAGGGAAGCGACACGAGACCATGACAAAAATCTCCTCGAGTTCCTCAAACAATGCGAAGCAAAGAATGTCCATCTAAATCCAGAGAAGCTAAAATTGCGCCAGTCGCAAGTGCTGTTCATTGCGCACATGGCAACCGACAAGGGACTAGAAGTACACCCTGCCAAAGTTCAAGCTATCAGTGAGATGCCAGCCCCAACAGACAAGCTTGGTGTGCAACAACTTCTGGGACTGGCCCAGTACCTCGCCAAGTTCCTTCCACACCTTTCGGACGTCACCAAGCCATTAAGGGACTTAATGCAGTCTGATGTTCTGTGGGTCTGGAATGAAGCTCAACAAACTGCATTCGAGAAGCTCAAAGAAATGGTAACACGCACCCCAGTTCTACGCTATTACAATCTTAAAGAGGAGGTCACATTGCAGTGTGATGCGTCCCAGTCTGGGCTTGGAGCAGCACTTATGCAGAACGGACAGCCAGTAGCATACGCCTCACGTGCACTGACACCGGCTGAAACACATTATGCCCAAATAGAGAAGGAACTGCTCTCGATTGTGTTTGCCTGTGATCGCTTTGATGCATTTGTCTATGGCAGAGACCTGGTAAATGTGGAGACCGACCATAAACCCTTGGAGGCAATCTTCCTAAAACCACTGGCTGCAACTCCGAAGCGCCTGCAGAGGATGCTGTTGCGGCTGCAGAAGTATAATTTGCAAGTCAAGTACAAGAAGGGAAAAGAAATGCTTCTAGCAGACACACTGAGTCGCGCCTACCTGCCGGAAGTAAATGCTACCGAGTTTACAAGAGAGGTGGAAGACATAGATCACCATGTATGGCTCCCCGTGACCGAGGATAGTTGGCAACAACTGAGGAATGCAGCGGCAGACAATCCAGTACAGCAGAAACTACCAGACATCATCAGAATCGGATGGCCTGAGAACAGGGCACTGGTTTCTGAATGTGTGCGTCCTTACTTTGATGTGCGTGATGAACTAACCATCCAGAATGAGCTTGTCTTTCAAGGTCAGCAGATTGTTGTTCCTGCAGTTTTGAGGAAGGAACTTATGGAGAAGACACACGCGTCACACATTGGCATTGAAGGATGGATACGCTGAGCAAGAGACACCCTGTAATGGCCACGTATGACCACGGAGATCAAAGAATACATCTCCAAGTGTGACGTCTGTATGACACATCGCATTGGCCAAGGAAAGGAACCAATGCTCCAGCATGAGTTTGTCAAGGAACCAATGCTCCAGCATGAGTTTGTGAGTTTGACAACAGAGTATTGTTAGTTGTCAGTGACTACTACAGTAACTTTATCGAGGTAGCTTGCCTGAGCAACCTTACCTCCTGTGCCGTAATCAAGGAGCTGAAAGCGATATTTGCAAGATATGGCGTACCCGACACCCTAGTCACGGATAATGGTTCGCAGTTCTCCTCTGCCGAATTTGCAGTTTTCGCGAAGACATGGGTGTTCGAACACAAGACATCGTTGCCAACCTATCCTCAGTCTAATGGAAAGGCAGAGAAAGCAGTGCAGACCATCAAAACCTTGTTTAGAAAGTGCAAGGCATCCGGAACATCAGAGTTTCAAGCACTATTAGACTGGCGCAACATGCCCACAGCTGGAATTGGAACCAGTCCTGCCCAACATCTGATGGGTCGCTGCTGTAAGACACTGCTCCCCATCGCAGGCTCCCTATTGCAGCCCAACTTTCTCACAGAAGAAGACACTCGCAAACTACTTGGTACAAAGCAGCGGCAACAGTTCTACTATAACAAGAAAGCCAGTCCCTTGGAGCCAATCAGTGTCGTGGATGCAGTACGTATGAGACTACCCGGTGAGAAAACGTGGAGTCCTGGATAACGCAGGCCCGAGGAGCTTCAGGGTACAAGTAGGTAATGCAGTTTACAGGAGAAATCGAAGGCAGCTAATCAAGACAGGAGAATCAAACGAGGCCACATTGCCAGAGGACATGGCTGACCCAGAAAACCTTACATGCAGAAGTGTCGGAGCCAACGGAACTGCCCTACCTGAAGAATGCCCCCTGTCGGTACCAAGAGAAACCCCCGAGTCACAGAGACCACAACGGGACACGAGGCCGCCCGGCTGGCTTAAGGACTTTGTTATTTTGCAAGGAGAACTTGTTAAGAACCTATAAATGACAGTGGATGTACTTTTAACATGTTTTGGAAAAAGGGAAGATGTGACAAGTTGCGTGACTTGCTATGTGATATCTAACCACACGAGTTTCTGTTATATTGTTGATTCAGCCAATGAAATGCATTTACGCGTGATTGCACAACCGTGTGCTGGAGTTCCTAAAACGTTGTAGAACGTCACTTGACTGCATATAGTTGTTTACAATAAATCTTCGTTTAATACCCAAGTGCTGTTTCTTACACCTCCTTTCCTATGGAGTCAAGCTCAGTTTTCATCAGAGAATGTACAGCAAACTGAAACAATTGCAAGTCTTCGTATTCATGTGGAAAGAGCAATTAGGAGAATCAAAGAACACCATTTCTTTTTATTCTGATGTGCCAATGAATGCATTAGATTCAATCAATCAGATATACACAGGGGCTTGTTTTCTCACAAATTTTCAAGCTCTTTGATTCCTAACCCAAATGGGAGTCAGTGTTAACTGAATCATCTTTGTCATCATTACTGTTATCACCACTGTTATCACCTTCTATGAAAGATGTGCATGTGACAAAGATTTGGTTTTTAGAATCACCCGATACATTGCTATGTTCATGAAGGAAGCTTACTATAATTGTGTACAGCAATCATTTCATGTTATTAGCCTTTCTGAAACAAAGATAAAAAGTAACTGTGATCTAACTAGCAATATTGCTATTGAAGGATATGATTTTGTCTCCAAGTCAACTCTAACTAATGCTGTTGATGTGTGGTTCTTCATCACAGGGGATTCAATTTCATATTTGAGATGATCTTTGTTCAACGACAAGAGTTTGAATCTCTATGGATTGAGATTAATCATGATCCATATAAAAATATTTTGTGCACTGTCATATATAGACACCCAAGTGGTAAAACTGAGGACTTTAACAAATATCTTTTCTCAACTCTAGAGAAACTTTCAAAAACTAAGAAGTTGTGTTTATTCAAGGGTGACTTTAATATCATAAATCTTCTGAACTTTGAAGACTCAGATAACAGGAATTCATTAATAATGTGATTTCTTATGGCTTCTTACCACACATTCTGCAGCCTACAAGAATCACTGATCACATATTTTCTTTAACTCTAATAAATTTGTTGCTACAAGTGGAAATTTGGTTTGTGACCTTACAGATTATTTAACAAATTTCTCAATTATCAACAAATCTTGGACAGCAAGTGATATGACCAGGTTTGCACGTGATTATTCTTGCTTTGATCAGGATAACTTTTTAGCAGATGTTGAGTCAATTCAGTGGGATAATGTTTTTAGGGAAAGTGAAATCAATCAGATGTTTGATTCCTTTTATTCTGTAGTCAATACTACAATAGACAAACATGCTCCTTTAAAAAAGTTCAGTAAACGAGGAACAAAATTTTAGTCCAAACCTTGAAATTACTCAGGGTATTAATATATCTATTAAAACATAAAATAAGCTAAGAAAACATTACATAAAAAGTAAGTCTCAAAGTAATCACTCTCGCTATAAAATTTTCAAGAAGAAACTAAAGCATATTTTAATTGCTAGTAAAAACTCTATTATAGAGAATACTTTACTTACCATGTTAATAATGCAAAAGCCTCATGGAAGGGTACTAAGCAGCTTATTGGCTTTAAGCATAGTAAATTGTCCTTCTGAGATAAATAAACAGTTGATGGTAACACCTTAACTGATGCCAAAGATACAGTTAATGCATTCAACAAATATTTTGCCTTAGTCTAGCCGATGGCATTCAACTTGGCAATAGAATCTTTGTGGAATATTTAACAAATTCACAATGCGACAGTTTTAATTAATCACCAGTATCACTAACGGAAGTTGAGAATATTATTTCTAGCCTAAATGCGAATAAAACACTGGGGTCACATAGAATCTTACTGAAAATTCTTAAATTATTGAAGAGCATCTTGTGTTACCATGGGAGAGTAATACCTCTGTACAAAAGTGGTAACCAGGCTTTAGTATTCAATTAAAGACCAATTACTCTGTTATCTGTTTTCCATAAAATAATGGAGAAGCTAATGTCTAATAGATTAGTTAATTTTCTTAATAAACATAATAAACTAGATGATAATCGATTTGGTTTTCATAGTAGACACTCCACTATTCAGGCTTCTATGCTTATCACTGATAAAATCCAAAGAACCATTCAAAGTAAATTATATTTTTGCGGGATATTTTTGGACTTAAGTAAAGCTTTTGATACAGTAGACCACAACATTCCCCTAGCTACACTGGAACATAATGGAATTTGAGGTTTACTGTTAAGGATATCGAACAAAAGAACAGTTTTTTGATTAGATCAATTATCAATTACTTTGTGTGCCTAGTTACGATCATAGTTTCAATGTTTATCTTTTTCCTATTGGTTTGCAATTGGATCTTTTAGCGTCACCATGTGCATATAAAAGCTAAGTTAGCGTCCCTTTAAGCCAGAGTTTTGCAAGATTTTGCCTTGAATAGCAGTACCTTCATTCTTTTATTCTAAACCTTTGGCACCAGCGGGACCGATATGTAAGCAATTTTGTTAGTTTTATTTCCATGTGTTTCAGTTTAGTTTTTCACCTTGGGCGATAGTGTACATTTGCACTGTGTTGTACAATAGTACAACTAATCATCTTGAAATCAATAGAGTAATTTGAAAGAACTAGATGCTCAGACAGCAATGCCCACATTTTAGGTTTTTGGGCTGTTAATCAGCCGCAAATGTTCGTCGTGTAGCTGATCTTTGAATCTCAAGTAGTTTTAATTTAGCCTTTTATGATTTGTTTATGTTAATTTACATTAATTGTTGTTATTTTAATTGCATTATCGACATAGGCAAGTAAAGTGTTTCTTTCATGCCTTTCGCACCAATTCAAGTAGATTCATGCATTCATTATATTATTGAAATTTCAGTTTACAATCGTGATCGTCTTTGTGATCGTCTTCGTCTTTGTCTTCGTGATCTGAATAAGCACCATTAGCCGTCATCTTGGTTTTCATGGTTTTACTATGACCTGTAAAATAGTCCTAACATCAGTAACACTTAGCAAACATGCCTTAGCGACACCCCTCCAAGTTTCGTCTTTCGTCACAAGCGTCATGGTAAAATATCCTTGCTTCATTCCACCAAATGGTTTTGAATTCTATTTAAACTTCGTCTCAATCCTTTGGTACTTTGTTTCTTGGCAAAGGAACAATGAGTTTTTTTAGCGAACCGGTCCTCTGACATATTAGGACACCATCAGAGTTGGACTTTGAGGCAACACCTCAAATACCAAAGCCACCCAGGAGTGTGGCAGGTGTAGAACTTTCACGATTCAAATTCTCCAAAACAACTGGATGAAGAAGAGTAATGACCAAAAAGGGTTTGGCTTATCAGCTGGAAACAAAACTTTCTAATCGGAACTCTGCCTTCAAAATATTAAAACAACAGATGGATAAGATTAATGTGCTGCATAATTTACCCAAGACAACAATAGAACAATTAGAAGAAGAGAGTTTCAAATTGGATAACTTGAAAGACAAATTCAATACCACATTCAAGGAGCACAATGATCTAATGCAGTCCGAAAAAGAAAAGGAAGATTCATATCAACAGTTTGATATTCGCAATCGGGAATCTATTGAGTGCAGAGTTAGACTTTGTGAACGTATGCAATCACTTGAAAGAAACCTCAGTCGGGCACAGTCAGTGAGATCTGTCAAATCTGATCATAGAGTGAAATCAAAGGCGTCTGGAAAGTCTAAATTTAGTATGTCCTCTACAAAACATCTTTCCTTTGTGCTACTCGATGCCACATCCAAGGTTGCAAAGTTACAGGCCGAAATGGAATTTCTCGACACAGAGAGAGAATTGAGGCGGCTGCATCTTGAGAAAGAGATAGCTATTGCAAGTGCAGAAAAAGTAGCAATAAAGCAAATCCTAGATGAAGAAAGATTAGCGGGCGATAAAGAAGAGTCAAGTGTCAAAGACGTTAATCCCGTGGTTGAACAGGAGTTAAAACCAGACATAAGTGACGAGAACATTAAACAAGAAAGAAGCTTTAAGGCTAACCCGTATGCTCCTCCACTCGTTCCGGGAAGTTATCTAATGCCACCCTTTGAGCCTTGGAAAGCAAATCCTGTGTTCACGCCCCAATTTCAAGAGAATGGCATTAATACCACTCTTCAAAAAAATCGTACGCCTACAAGTGAAGCAGGCCGAATTGAGCTCATTAATTATCAATCAGCAGAAGATTAGCAGCCTCCTGGTTAAAGAGCTGCCAGTCTTCTCCAGAGATTACTTTGAATATCCAGCCTTCATGACCACCTTCGATTCCATCATTTGCAGTAATGTACCATCAAACAAAGACCGGCTGTATTTCCTTGACAAGTACACCAGAGGCAAGGCTAACAACATAGTGAAAGGTTTCCTGGCTATGAGCTCTGACAGTGCCTACGATAAAGCTCGGAAGATGTAAGACCAGCGTTTCGGGAATCCTGTCCATGTAGCTGAGGCTTACAAGTCTAGTCTAAGAAACTGGCCAAAGATAAATGATGGTCATAGCAGTGGCCTCCAGGACTTCTCTGATTTTCTCATACAATGTGAAGAAGCAACGAAGACGATACAGTCAATGGGGGACCTTGACTCAACAGAAACTCTCAGCCTTGTTTGCAGCAAACTTCCTTCTTACTCTGCTGTGAAATGGTGCCGGCATGCCCATGAAAGGCAAACCAAGTCTAAGAAAATAATCACATTTAGCACCTTTATGAACTTTGTCAGAGAAGAAGCAGAACTTGCAAATGACCCCATCTTCTCACCTGATGCCCTGAAAGCGGAACGTGAGAAGACTGGTACTCAGACGAAGTGGGGATGGAAGAACAAGTCAAAGAAGAAGGACGATAGTGATTTGAGCGCCAATTCACTTGTGACATCAGGCACTCCACACCCCAGTGACCTTGCGTCATTGACAAAACCATTTGCAGATCAAACAGATCAGGCCTGCCCCCTTTGCAACGGTCAGCACGCCCTCATCAAGTGCAGCAAATTTCTCAAGAGTTCAGTAGATGAACGCAGTGAATTTATTTGCAGTAAAGCTCTTGGTTTCAGCTGTTTCAAGTCAGGTCACATGTCTTCGGGATGTCGTAATAGATCCATTTGCAAAGAATGTGGAAGACGTCACCACACCTTATCGCATGGCGTAAAACCAAAATCCACCGAGATTTGTCCACAGCCTGACTGCAAGTCACAAGAAACTCAGCACCCATCTAACAAGAATGAACCACTCAGCAAGAAACCTCCAGTTGCAGGATCTGCAAGCTCAAACCTGATCAGTGTAACGCACGGCTCAGCTACAGAGTCTGCCAGCATAATCACTAATTGTCAAATCATCCAAGTTCTTCTGTTCCACAAGGATAACCCAGCCAAAGCAATCAAGGTCTACGCCCTCCTAGACGATGCAAGTGACACAACCTTCGTGACCACCCAAGTACAGCGTGAACTCGGTATCAAGAGTGTTGAAAGTAGTTTAGATTTAAGCACGATGCTTGGTTGACAGAGGATAGCAGTTGAAAGAAGCAACTTGACAAACGCACCGAAGTTGACCAAAACCATGAACAACTGGCCACACCTTAAAAGGATCCAAGGCAAAATTGCTCCATATGATGAAGACAGATATTGGCCTGCTAATCGGTTGCAACTGCCCCAAAGCGATCACATCAACAGAAGTTATTTGGGGTAAAGGAGAAGACCCTTACGCTGTTCGAACCTTGTTAGGTTGGAGCATCATGGGACCAGTTGCCACATCAGACAACCCTCGAGATGGCCACGCCCTAGATTCCACCTGTCATCGTACCTTCACAAGAGAGGTTATTTCTGGAGCAAGTGACAGCTCTAACCAGTTGAGTTTCATTCTCCACGGAAAAACAAAGGTCATAAACCCATCAGCAATTAATCAGATGTTCGAGCTCAATTTCTTGGAACACAAAAACATCGAAGCATGGTCTATCCAAAGAAGACAGAAAGTTTATTCAAATAGCAGAAAAGGGAATTCAACATTGCAATGATGGCCATCATGAGCTCCCACTACCCTTGAAGAACGAAACCATTGAGCTTCCAAACAACAAGACAGTAGCGCTTCGCAGACTTAATCAGCTAAAAAGAAGGTTCGTGGGTAGAAGCGGCCAGAAATACTACACGGATTACTTGGAATTTATGAAGAAATTGATAAAGAATGAAATATATTAAAGTTAACACGGCAACCAGGTGGACAATCAGACATAGTTTGAAGCTACACTGGTTTGCAGATTTAGTGAATGTAACCGAAGAAGTTACAATTCATAGACCCATAGTTTGGGTCTATGAATTGTAACTTCTTCGGTTACATTCACTAAATCTGCAAACCAGTGTAGCTTCAAACTATGTCTGATAAAGAATGGATACACTGAGAGGGTACCAAAGATGTCTGAATCGGAACATGCATCCCATGGTCAAGTTCAAGAACAAGCGAACGTTTGGTACATTCCACACCACGGAGTCTATCATCCTAAGAAGCCCAATAAGATTCGTGTAGTTTTCGATTGTGCTGCTGAGTACGAAAGTGAATCGCTAAACAAGCACCTGCTTCAAGGCCCCAACTTGACAAACAATTTGACAGGAGTGCTTTGCAGGTTTCGACAAGAGCCAATGGCTTTCATGTGTGACATAGAAACCATGTTTCACCAAGTAAAAGTGAGTGAAGAACTCAGAGACTTGTTGCGCTTTCTCTGGAGGGAAGATGGTGACCTAACCAAAGAACCAAAAGAGTACTGAATGACTGTACACTTGTTTGGAGCCACCTCGTCCCCAGGCTGCGCAAATTTAGCTTTGAAGTCTACGGCCAATGATTTTGAAGAAGAATTTGGAGCTAGCACCGCAGATTTCGTTCGTAAGGACTTCTACATTGACAACGGTTTGAAGTCTGTTCAAGTAAATGCTGCATTGACTATGGGAATAGGCCAAGAAAATTCACAAACAGTCCATTGGAAGGTCCCATAACAGAATACATTACAAGCTATAGAGATTTCATGAATGAACAGCAAGTCCCATGGCAAGTCCTGAACAAACATATCCAATGGAAGAGTGCTTTAAACACATTCTCCTTCTACACTGTCAGTCAATCGCTACAGGTTGGAGAGCATGCAGGAAAACCAATACCATTAATTCTCTCCTTGTCACAGGAAATGCACGGAAAGTGAATGACCCATTTCTTTGAGATGCATAAGAATTACATGCCATAATCAAGGGACACGATGAGGATCCCAGAGAAGAACTTCAAATCCATTTCTCATGAAAATAGTGGAATCCTAAGAATTATTAGCAAGAGAACAAGATACTAAAACATGATGTGAAGTAATGGTGGTGTAAATTCAACACACCACTGTCATCACACCATGGCTTCTGCTGACTCAAAGTTTGACGATTTCTCAGATCTGTGATTCTCTTATTGATGATGCAATTCTCAAAAACATAAAGAAAGCAACTGCTTGGGGAATATCTGTTTTGAAAGGTAAGGTTTTTCATTCAAGAATATAAAATTAACATGTCTGGTTTAGCTAGAATACAGTGGTTTCAATGAAGTGTTTCTTTGTGTAGTGTATTCAATTTGAATGAAAATGTTAACATGCTCATTGTTCATGAATTATCAGGATTTACCTGTACTTGTTAACAAACAATAAACTCAAAATTTTCAATACCACATGAGGCTTTGCTGCACACACCACCAAATTAGTATTGAAATTGAGGTGGTAACTAGACAATGCTTAAAAAACTATAAAAGCTTTTAAGATATGATTGCTGTGATCAATGCCAAATATTAGGCAATTGTTAAGATCTATGGAAACCATACTCCAGCTATTGTTGTCGCCAGATAGACTAGTTCTAGCTCAACAATTGTTGCAGTCACATGCCCATTGTTGAAAGCATCCCTCAACTTTTTCACTCCTGATTGAAGAGATGTTAATGAAATAGAAAATAAGCAATCACATAAAATAAAACATCTGGCTATCAACCTCAATCCTCGGTTGGAGGTTCATGGAACCTACTGTTTTTGCATGCTTTCTCTTGCATGTCTGCTACTAGGATTTTTTCCTTTCACTGGTCTTTATGTTTAACACAGAAATAAAGTCACTTATTTAATCAAATATGTCTAGCAATGTTTTTAAACTTCAATACAGCTGATTATTAGAGCAAAGTCTTATTTACAGACAAATGTATTGAATTCGGATATGTAACTGTTGGCAACTGTTGTCTAATTGGTTTTAATGTTACAACTACTGTTCCCTTCCTCAAAACAATTAGCTTCAGGGAAAAAAGCTCCTTTAAACATGTCTTCTTCAATCACTGACACAACCTAAGTTTCAATAGTTTCACAATTTCAGTCATGTGTTCCATGCAAGAAATGCAGCATATTGATTAGGAGCTCTCTTCCAAGCTCGTAGAATCCCCAATCATTCCTGCTTTCTTAAATATCTCTGCACCATTGATGGGCAGCAACAACCCATTCTTTTCTCCTCAACTCAATGGAAAGGACCTCTGGCAATAGAGGAAGCTTCATAGCCACAGCCAAGGTTTTGATAACCTACAGGACCACTTTTCTGGTTGAGTAAAAGTATGTTATCTGTGCAAAGCTCTATTTCAATGTACATCTATCAAGAAAGAGGAAAAAGATAAATACCGCTTGTGTCTCTTGTCTGTGGATTACATGTCCTCAGAACATTCAATGTCTGAGCACAACAGTGCTGGGAACAACAGTTCTAAGGACAAAGCCCCCTCGAGCCAAAAGGTGCTGTGTAGGTCTCTCATGTGAAGGAGCAATGAACTAAACTCTCTACTTAGTCAATTGGACAGAAAGAGTGCAAGAAAGCAGTAACAGGGGAGTGCCTCGATGATGATTGAGAGGAAAGATGGCTCTCCATCTACTTGAGAGGCACCAGAAGATACTCCAGCATTTGCTTTGTCATAAATGACATTTGAATACTATACATTTTAGATACAAAAGAAAAAGTTCTACCTACTGGTATTATGACATGATTTACATAGGTTTAAAAGTAAAAGAGGTGCTGAGTTTGGCAATGTGTTTACTGTTCTCATTTTATACTTATGCATTTAGAATGTAGTATGAAACAGGGGTTTATTAATTTCCGGAGTGTTTTTTAATTTCCGGAGTGCAAATTTTACGATTATTTGGCTCAAAAGTCCTTAAAGTAAGACTATTAATCGCAAATGGCATTTCTAGCGATTAATAGTCTGAAAGCGTCTTCTATCACGATTAATAATCGTGGTAAGTACGACTATTAATCGCGTACAAACTCATTAATAGTCGTGTTTGACTGCCTTTTAGACTTAATAGTCGTACATCGCACGGTTAATAATCGCATCTGACAGCAAATGTCCTTATTTGTCGCGAGGAAACGTACTCTTCTCCAAAGAAAGTTCAAGCTCAACCTTTTTTTGAACAGCCGCCATTACGACCAAAAATTCAGAATTCAGTATTTCTTCGCACATGGCTTTTTAGGCAATAAATGTCACATATTTGAAGTTTTCTCGGGTTCAAGTTCTCAGTGAACTTGATTTCTGTTCAAAAAATGCGTTTACCAACAAAGTTTTCTTTGTTTTTCACTCTTCCACGAAGTACAGCACGGGCTTACAGTGTTGTGAGAGATGTAATTAGCATTTCTTCTCGATGATAATGTACACAAATACGTTAATTTCCGACAGGTTCGATTAAATTGAAGTTTAACCGAGAAAAAATACAAACAAACAGCCAAGTAAGTCGACGTACGTCAAATTCTTCCCAATTACAGCTTCTTGTGAAGCTGGACGTAAGTTTACGAGCAAGCGACAGATGAAAACGGCAGCGGTGAAGAGTGCCAAAGATGGAACATGGTAAAATTTTTTCATGCTTGGATAACTTGCATTCCCTTGCACTAGTAGTCTTGGAAATGCAGAATTGGAAATTGCCAGGCTTAATCCTTTGAAAGGAAGAAAAAGGCAATGTTTAATTGACATCCTTTCCCCGTTTTGTTTTGAAGATACGTAATCCTAAAATGCATTGCATTTATGTCGGCGAAGGAGAGAGAAATATTTGAGTCGCGGCCAAATTTCTCCACGCCGCCAGACTCTTTCCAAAACTAGTGCGTTTCCGAAATGGATTCTCCAAGGGCAATAGGGAGAACAATCTAATGGAATGGAAAAACCATTCGCGATTTTTTTTGTAAAAACGTATTTTAGAGTTTGCAATGTCATGCCGATTCGGTGAGATGTTTGTTTTTTGATGGCGATATTTATTTAACGGCAAAATATAGTTGTTTTTTACCCGCAACTGATTGCAGGCAACAACAAGAACGGCTTTCCTTCATTTCTTAAAAAAAAATAGCTATACTCTTTCATTCAATAAAGTTAAAAATTAATAAAAATATCTGACAATAGTGCGTGACCGTCGACTCAATTCATTGCTACGATTGTTTAGATACGAATTATTTAGATCAGAGGACATAATGTCACATGGGTTATCATGTTTTCGAAACTTCTTTAATTGATGAGTTTGAGACTACACATACTAGAAACAGCCACAGAGATTTTGAGAGAATCCTTTCAGTTCATCGCAATAACCAAATTGACTCTTCAAGTTGGCTCTTTCCTAACCGCGCGAAAATCATGTTTTCGCGGGAAAAAGTTAAAAAGCTTTTCAGCTGACAATTGTCTGTAAGGGTCAGATTTATCTTTAATATTATTGTATAACTTCGTACCTTTGTTTTTCACTAGTCTCCGGAGCAGTACTTATGAACAACCACGTGTAGATTTCACCAGCTATCTCGCGTATTAAATCTGCAACGCCCCTTCCGTTTTCCGTCGATCGCCTCGATAAAAATCAGCAATCCGTCAACTCATGTATCCCCATCACCATTTCAATTATCTTCGACCACAATTTTACGTCCCTACTGTCTCCATAATCATGAATGTGGTAAAGACACCTTAGAGATCGAACACATTGCCAAAAGAAAGAACTTCTATGGTGATCAATTGAAAAACTTGCTGTCAAACCTTGACCAATCACAGAGTGCATTTTGCTTCCTACCTTAATCGTGTCTAAAGTATGAGGGGCGATGGACGATACTCTTCGTTCACGCTTATTACCCGTAAGTCACTCCACGTGACATGTAGTGGATTCGTGTATGGAAGTAAGTGTCGATCAGTATTCTGACCACGATGCCGAATATTTTAATTGGGTTACTGTAATATAATCAGCTTTTTCTTTAAAGGGTTGAACTGTTAAAACAATTTAATTCCAATTTTCCCCTACATGTCTTTAGAACTATTTTTGTTGGTCTTTGAAAAGTTTTGCTTACTTTTCTGTGATTGGTCAAGCTTTGACAGCAAGCATTGCTATTGGTCACCATGGACGCTCTCTGTTCTGGCGAACACGATGGATGATGGTTTCTAAAATGCACTGTAGAATAATAATCACATCACTTCAAGCAGTGTGCAAAGTTACAGATGATAATAAGAAATCGACCATAAAAATAAAGCTTGTCTTCGCAAACAATTACCAGCTGAAAAGCTTTTTTCCCGCGAAAATCAGATTTTCGCGGTGGGAAAGAGGAAGTCGAAGAGTTTTCTTTTTTAGGCCATGGCAAATAAATAAAAGAATACTCTCAAAATCCCTGTGAAAAATGTTAAGGCTGAAAGAGAAAGAAAACTTCTTATTTATATTCCCAACAGATTTTTTTTTATCGGAGTGGTGCGTGACATAGGCTTCGAATTCCTACATATTGAATTTTGACCACGGATCAGAAACACTTTCAATGAGAACCCATATTTGTTCTTGTACATTTCTTTAGTTTACCTCTCAGGAATATACTAATCGAACGAAAGAAGTTTCGGAAATCATGAAAACCCATTATGTGCTTAGAT